>NC_071279.1:13655077-13955077 GCF_023375685.1 Ictalurus furcatus
CTTGTCTTACCTGACTAGACCGAAAGCAGATGTGTGCTAGTTTGTTTTGTTTTATTAACTACCAGAGAGGGAACAAAAAGCCGCTGAAGCGATGGAAAGTTGTACAGTCAGTGTTATAGATTTTACACACAATTATGTCTGTATGTTGATTGATCTAAAGCTAATACTTGCATTTAAATGTAGTGCTGTTGTGTTTACTGCTGATGTTGTGAGCAGCCATGTTGTTTTAGCGTCACTTGCTGAACTCTAAGCTGAGAAGTCTGCCCTGAGTAGGAATTCCCAGTTGAGGGGTGTTTTCTTGGTTTTTTTTTTTGTTGTTTTTTTTTTTTTCTTCTGGTTGAATGTTGGGAATTGCAAGTTACAACCTCTAGTCTAAAGCAGCATTATTTCATTGCATAAAATGTACCCATAAAAGGATAAAAATGTCTTTCGCAAACAATACAAACCAGTGTGCATTTTTGTCCGTTTGAGGTTGGATAAATAAATAAATTGCTACTGACAGAGGTTTAATATTGTAAACAAAATGTACTACAGGTTCACTATATCTTAAAAATGATTTTAACCATAATGAAGCTCCAAAGTCGGCTAAAATGGCCGTCTTCTGCAAACTCTTTCTCAGGCACTGCGGATCACAGTGGTTTGGGGCTGGTGCTGTTTGGAAGTTATTGAAGAGCTCTTATAACAGTTATACCGTGCTCGTGTAACACAATAGAATGCTGTTTCCTATGATGTGAATCGCACATTCCCATGATCCTCACATTTGCATTGTGATGTATTGTGTCATGATCTTTACACGCCTAGGAAAAAGTATGACGTGTCGTTTTGAATAAACAAATGTAATCATTGATAAATCGTGATGATGGAGGACTGCAGGACATGGTGTTGCATCAAACCACCCTCTCATTTATTTTCCTATGCTTTATCATGTTTCATTCCTTTTAATGAAAGAAAACTACATTAAAAACTCTAGTGTAGTAGCCACAAGTTATTTAGCATTGACATAAATACTGATTTTAAAGTCAGACACAGCAGCGAGTCTGTTACGTAACATTATAAAGTGTTTAGGAAGGGTGTGATGATAAATATGACCAGTTTTAACCACCCAATATTTTCAGAATGGAGGAAAATGTGATCCAGGGGTAATTTTTGTTTTTTTCCTAATTTCTCATAGACGGTTACAGTCAAGATCTGTCTTACAGTATTGCACAGTTCAGTGCAGCACAGGGGGGAAAATAATGTGATGTGTTCTCTCATTCTCAGCGCTTCCTGTTCTCATTTCACTTTTCGGATACACATCCTGTGTATCAGAGAGAGGGCTACATGCTGAGGTCATGCGTTTTGTCTGAAAGTACTTTATGAGAAATGGCTCGGTGATACTCGAGCGCAGCTTTATGTGTTCGTTGTAACATGAACATTTTGTGCGTTTGTGATGTGTCTAGCTCGATGGGCGATATCTGCAGGGAGTGACGTGTGATGATTATACACTCAGAGCTGACTCGGCAGCTGGCACGTGATTGTTAAACTGCAGCCGTGACCTGTATCTTTCAGCAGCTGCTGGAAAACTGAAATGTATGATGGGTTTTTATATCCATAGGAACAGTTGGGGATTGCAGCAGAAATATAATTCCTGAACGCACAGACATTCTTATAAATTAGAGTTTAATAATAGTCGAGGTGTGGTACTAAATATGTGAACTTGGTCATGGATTTAAAAATAATAATAATCTGGAAAATATGTAGATAAAAAATAATTTTTTGTTGTGTTATGGCCTCAAGTGTTATTATTGTTATACCGTTTCTTTTGATTAATAATCAAGTAGTTCTCATAAGGTGACTTAAAACATATCTGTACAGACAATTAACAGTCTAATGACTTTTTAATGAAAAATAAATGATCAAAAATTATTTTATTTATTCATTTTTTATAATGTAAACACAATTAGTGTGTTTTTGTTTGTATTTTTTTTTTTTTTTTTAAATGAGTGGCTTTCCTGATCAAAAATATTATAGTTTCTGTAACATTACCATTTTTTTTTTTTTTAACTGTCCGGGAGACAAGGAAGAGAAATTTAAAAATAAATTCATAATTTCCTTAATGTTATTAACTCTTTAATAAATAATTTGCGTGATTTATTGTAGCTATGGAAAGTTTAAAAACATCTGTTAATGAAAACAAAATGTAGCTGAGAAAACCTGTCCATTATGGACTGGAGTGCTTGTTTGCGTTTGAAACTGTCCCCTGTTGGTCATTTCACAGACACGCCCCAATACCACTTCACTCCGCCCACATCTCCACCCAGCTAGATAATTTTCCTGTGGACCTTAAAAAAAAAAAAAAAAAAAAATTTAGATGTTGCGGCCAAAGATGCTTGATTTTTTCTGTGGCTTTTTAAAAAATTTGTGGTGCAATTTTTTTTTAGGAAAACTACTTGAATTGGCGAAGTTGCAATTGCATTAAATGTTTTGCACGGTCTTTTGCATTGATGCTTGTTGGTAAATGAGACCTTTGTGCTGTACTCATGTTTGACACACGTGAATTGAAGAGGGCTTTGGCTGAATGGCCATTGTGGTGATGTCACATGGCATGTTGTGATGGTCACATGACACGTTTTGGCCCAAATCTTTTATTGATGACCGACTGCTGGTTTTCGGCAAAGATCCACACCGATAGTTTGTTCCCGTTGTTATTTGAAGTGTTTTTTGATTTGTTTTGGACATCTATTTTTATTTGTTGTTTGGAGTGATACTTGGTTCAGTTTTTATGCATATCTTTTTTTATTTCCTTTATTTATTATAAGTTCATATTAATATTTATATATTTATTCCATTTTAAAAAGTACAGTACATTTTCATGGTACAGTCAGTACTGTTTTATTTTTGTAATAAAGCTCAGCAATATTTTACTTTGAGTGTTATGTTTTCATTCAGCATCAATATTAAAAACCATCGGTAGATTAATCGGTTAGTTATCTGTAAAATCCACCATCGCGCAACCTCTACTTCTTGTTAAATCGTCACTCTGAGGTAATTGTAAAATGTCATTAATTGATTAACCATTAAGGTTCTGTATTAGTGGTTATGAAGTAATAAAAAAAATCTGCCAGCAGAAACTACTGTGCTTGACCTAGATCCTGATTTTAAAAATAAATAAATAAATAAAATGCATAAATATAAATGTAGTTGCTACAAATACATTAAAACTGCTGTAAGACAGACTAAAGAAGTGTAAGATGTGAGGCCACCGATCTCACGAGGAGATTTTCTTTCTTTCTTTCTTTCTCTATTTATTTAATGGAGAGGAACAGAGGTGGCAGTCAGTTAGAAGCTGATATTGTGGCAGGCCTAACAGTGATGTCTCAGATGGGGCTTGCTGATCAGTGAAGACCCTCTGTCTTCTGCTCGACCCTGAGACACGGCGCTTTTTGTGTGCCGCTGCTTTTGAGATGCGTCGAGTTCACAATACAGAAGTAGCATTCAGACCAACGGCGATTCATAGGAGGAATTGTGTGCCCCTGACTCCTACACGTTTTTACGACCGGCTGTGGAGACCCTTCTGAATACCAACCCCACCCGGTCACAGTTACACCCTGATGCCTTGTTGGTGTCCGACTCCTTCAGTTCCACACCTTATTAAAAAAAACAACAACAATACTTAATTAAAATATGAGTTCCTCCTTAGATTAATGAGAACTCTGCCATTTTGTTTCATTTAGAGCTTGTTGAATTTGTGCGTAAATGTCTGTGTTTCTGAGACTGCTGTTCAGTATGTGAGCGTCTGATCCTCTTCAGTGCTGTTTCCAGGACTGTGATATGGCACAAGAGGCAAGACGGCCTTTGTGGTTTTGGACTTGTTGCCCCTTGTTTGCCCCCACCTCCAGTGACCATATAAGGGCAAAACTGAGCCAGCTGCTCTGAACTCACTCCTGTCACTTTTCTTTTCACCTAGTTTTCTTTTTTCTTTTCTGTCCAGTGTTCCCATTTTTCTGACATAAAAAAAGCTTGTCTACTGATTTTAGTTTATGAAATGCATATATAAACTACAGATGGTAAGATGCCAGTCCCTTGAGTGTCTGATGATCCTGATACCCATCCGATATTGTTTTATTTCAAAACTACTCTGCTTTAAAATGTACTTCACATATAAATATAATCAAATCAGTCCTAACAAAAGAAAAAGAAAAAAGTCAAGTCTCTTTATATGGAAATATTTCCAGTTCCAAAAATACATTTTCTTTTCCAATTCCAGTCTGGAATTTTACGTCCGTGGGGAGTGATAGCTCAGCGGTTAAGATGTTGGATTTCTGATCGGAAGGTTGTGAGTTCAAACCCCAGCGCTGCCACTGTTGGGCCCTTGAGCGAGGCCCTTTCTCCTCAACTGCTCAGTTGTATAAAGGAGAATTGTAAGTCGCTCTGGATAAAGGAGTCTGCCAAAATGCTGTAATGTAATGTAATTTGTTCCAAATGAAACTAATTCCATTTGTTAAGTTTGTTTTCTCCATATCTGAGCTACCACTTAAGTAAGACTAGCCATTTGATAAAGACGAGGTGTTTGCTGATGCACTACAATGACTGTGATGCATTGGTGAACAATTTCTCACACACCATGCTTAAGAGACACTCTTTCACTGGCACCACTTAGTTGTCACGTAGTCCTTTTTAACTCTATGTCTTATGGAGTTTTGTGGGCGTGGCTAAATCGAAGTCCCATGAACGTACTTGGCAATTTACAAGTGATTGTCAATTCGTCAACATACACATGAGTAAGAAGATCAGTGTTGCTGATTTCTTCCGCTTCTACTGGACCCAACACCGCACCGGTGCTCAGCAGCGGTTAGTCCTTAGTCCTGTTACACTTGCTGAAGAAAATTCATCGTTCGTTTCGTAGAAAACCTAACAAAAGGAAGTCTCTGCCAAAACATCATATGCTCCGTGTGTGTGGGGTAGGGGGGGTGAGATGTTTTAAATTCTTGAGTGTGCTCGAAGACATTCCCAGAAGTGTTTTTGGGTCTCTCCTTCTGCGAGAAGTCATTGTGTGCCTCTCGTTTGCAGTGTAGAAGGCAGAAGTCTGAGCTTTTGGCGTCTGATTTAGAATAGGCTTTTTTTTGTTGTTTGTTTTACATTATGTAGCTCTCATGTCATCCATTTTTAGTTGGGTGGGACTTTTGAAATGGCCATTTCCATCTAGTTTATTTGGCTGGGAATCACTGTGACAGGGTGGCGATATTTCAGTTTAGTTCAGATTTTGGGCCTGTGTGACTGTAGCAGTATGATATGGTAATCAGTTCTAGCGATTTTATATATATATATGTATATATATATATATATATATATATATATATATATATATATATTTTATATATATATATATATATTATATATATATATTTTATATATATATATATATATATATATATATATATATATATATATATATATATATATATATATTTTATATATATATATATATATATATATATATATATAAAATATATATATATATATATATATATTTTATATATATATATATATATATATATTTTATATAAATAAAGTGGTGAATTATTGTCTCTTCACCTGCTTGAGTTATTAAAATATGAACTGGCAAGCCAGAGCTACCTAAATTATACCTCAAACCACCACAATACAGTCCGTACGGGATGTTGCGGAGTTGGCTTTTTTTTTTGTGCTTTTTTTGTAGAAAACTACTTGAATTGGCAAAATTGCAATTGAACAAAATTGTTTTACCTTCCACAGTGATGTTTGACTTTTTGTAAAACCTTTTAACTGTGCTCCTGTTTAGAGCTACAACAACCAATCGATAATAACCAATTATGAAAATTGTCACTGAATCTCATTATGAGTTAGTTGGTCTGTTCGTGGCACTGGGTACATTTACTCACTACGTTACTTCTGTTCACGCATCAGAGAGTACAAACCAAAGCTGTGTCCCAAATAATGTACTATACACTTACACTATGCATTATGTACTCTACCGTCTAGTGTATGAATTTTAGAAAGGTAATATCATCTCAAATTAAACATTAGCATTTTTTTCTAAGCCGAAGTATAAACCACTTCCCGGTCGATGTCACATAATGTCATACACACGGAATGGGATGCCGCTAGCTTTAGCAGAATCCCCAGAGTCTGCGAAAAAAAATTTCTGGTTTACTGTTTGTCAGCGTTACCTTTTATACCCAACATGACCCAAGTCACCATCAGACAGAGGCGTAAGGGTCCTTTCACACTGAGCGCAACGCGATAAAGCCAAGTGAAGCTAATCACAGAAGCTAATCACGCTGACCAAGAATGCTTTTTACGCCTGCAAGTTTCTGTGACTAGTTTTCTTATTGTATGTGTATTCTACCCAGAAAGGGAGGCAGAAAGTTTGTGGTTTTTTTATGAACAGCACCATCAAGCTGTTTTAGTATGAATGAAATAATGTGAAATATAATGCAAACTTACTATCCCATTATATTTATTACTGACATCTTTATATTCTTGTTGAAACATAAATAACAAATGACATACTGAGAATTGTTTTCTGCTACAAAAATCCAACTGTACGCCCGCTGAGCAAACAGCAGTTTTTTTAATGCATGAGTAACTGATGCACCATTTTAACTGTAAGAGGCCAGTTGGATGGAAACAGGCGGGAGGCAGCCAATATCACACAGGGTTTAAATTTTTTTTTATTATTATACAGGCACTTTGGCTTTGTCGATAACAGAAATGTGCAAAAAGTGGATGGAAACTTGGCAAATGATAACGAACTCAATATCCCTTCTCTTCTCTATTCCAGAATACTCTTCATCAGTGTTTAGACTAGTTTTCAAAACAGCTTTCTGTGCTTTAGTGCCTCCTTTCTCGCCCTTTTGTGCAACAGCAGTGGCTCATGATCTAAAGCTCAAATCTAATTGGACGGCCCATTTCATCACCGAGCTACAGGGGGAAAAAAAGTGTCGCTTCGTCGCGCTGTGAATGATCGCTCCCAGTGTGAACAGCTCCATAGGGATTTATTGTTTCAATTCAAGAGCATCATCGTGTTAAACATTCACGTCGCTTAATCGCGCTCCGTGTGAAAGGACCTTAAGGCAGGGGATCATTTTATATTCCATGCCGCATAACCTGTAAATTTTACAAAGCGTGGCTTGTGGATCACGGACACACGACAGTGATGCACGAGCACAAACTTATGTTTATATCTAAAATGCTCCACAAGGGCTGGGGAAAGTGGTGCGAGGTGCTTAAAAGGTTTAGTTAAATTCCAGTTTGTTGTCATTATGTGCTGTATTTGCACGATTGCAGTGTAACGTATGTTTATTATAACTGTTATACTATACTATTAGTAATGAGGCCACATTGCTCGTCACTCGAAGTGTAGACGTGGTGATGCACAGTGTAGCGCAAGTAAGATCTGTAATGTCTAGTTAAAATGGTATGATTAAAGTAAACACAAGTAAAACAATGTCTAAAGGCAGTGAGGAACCGAAACCACAAGGTGCAATGTAAGGGAGATTTTATTAATTATTTATTATTTAATTGTAGTTTTGTTTGTGCATCCATTAAAATAGTGTGTGTGTGTATGTGTATGTGTATGTGTATTTTTATTTATTTATTTATTTATTTATTTATTTATTTATTAGTGCTGTTAAAGGAAAAGTTGATGTTACATGGTGTTAAACAGTCGACTGTCCCAACTTTTTTGGAGTGTGTTGCAGTCATCAGATTTGAAATGAGTGTATGTTTTCAAAATAAATTAAATGCACAAAGTCGAACATCAAATAACGTGTAAATAATGTGTTTTCAATACAGTAGAGCGTGAACTGAATTTTCAGGTGACTCTTTTTGTTAGTTTTCTTTTTTGCATTTTCCATACTGTCCCAACTTTTTCGGAATTGGGGTTGTAGATTTCAACGATTATGCTGGCTATCAAGTTGGTTGATTTGAAATGTCTGTGGGGAAATGTGGAGTCTGTGGCTTTAAGATTGACACAAATTGCGTTGTATCTTATTGGTGTTTCCTTTTCATCGGTTTTGTATTCTATACAAACCTTAATAGCCTGTGTTGTCTGTGCAAAAAAAAAACGTCTCTTGTCTGAGCTACTCATCAGATAAAGCTGTGAATGTCTTCATTCACAGAACACGAATGGGAGATTAAATTAAGGAAACGCAACGTGTTTATCAGGACACTTCTTTATGCAAGTTTTTCCTCTGCTGTTCACCACAGAGCACATGAATACGTGTAGTTTTATTAAGGCTACTAAGTTACTAGCACTTGCAGCGAATTTGTAACCAACTTCTTGTATTTGTTTCCTGATGTAACGTGTACACGTGTTGTGTATGTCTGGCCACACCCACCCACAGGCAACACTCATCACTCAGCGATGGTTAGAGCACGTGATCTCGCAGGCCTTTCACTTATGCTTTATTCTCCTTTCATTCTTTTTAACACCGTGCATGTTGTCACGTTACTGAGAAACCGCAGAGCACTTTCCTGAACACCGGAGACAGAATCCAATCCAAAAGCTGTCTCAAAGCAGCTGACGAAGACGGCAGAGAGTGAGGCTAGTAGCATGTCAAAGTCAAAAATGGATAATGGATAAGAATCTAAGGATTGTTGGTTTATTTCAGACAAGTCAAATTATGAATCTGCTCTGCATTTAGTTGTATATTTTTCTCCACAGAAAAACAGGTTGTAATATGTACGTTTTAGTTAATTGTTTTTTTTTTATTTTACTTTAGTTGTATTTATTAATTTATGGTTTATTTTTTTAACCATTCAGTGTAAGAACATTGGTCTTGAGCTTTCAGGGTTAAAAGATTGCATTTAGTTGTTAATCTGCAAGATTTTTTGTCAAACTCTCTAGAAATGGTACGTTTATGTCAGCTATTTTTTTTTCTTATCGGCGTAATCATAAGAAGTGTTTCAGCCTGAGGCGGTTTCACACTTCCCTGAGTGGTGACGCAGAATCTGATGAACAGTTGCTGTTTCAATTTGACGTCATGTTCCCATGAGGAACATTTTGTAGGAATAGTTCATGGATGTCCGTGTAGTTTATACACCTTTTAACATGCCACAGTCCCACAAGCTTGCATTGCAAGACCACAATGCTCTCTGGGGTTAAGTAGTTACTTTCTGGCAACATGTAGACCATTCAGATCCCTGAAATGCTTTAAACTTTTCTATTTGAGACACATGCCATGGGGTTAGGGTTAGTTAACATACTGATATTGTGTCTAATGCCTTCCTGTGGTCTTTTAAAATAAATAAATAGAGCATGAACTCAATTAATGGTGTTGTTCCAGTACTTTTAAAAATTAGGAGCTTGCTCTGTAGTTCTCTTGCCTATGAGTACTCTACTGATCATTCTGAGCACAATCTTATTTCCATAGCCCAGGCCTTGTGATTTCATTTCAGTCACTGTTGTTTACTCTTGGGATTTTGGAATTTTACCTTGTATTGAATTTTCATGCTGTTACCTCACGTTTAACTTTTTTTAAATTCAATATTTTTCAATATTCCACGTCTAGAGCCAAAAACAGACTGGAAAAACAAGTCTGTTCACCATTTCAGCTTGAAGGAGAGTAGCACAGGCGTAATCATATTGTTGCACCCAACTAGAGGTTGTGACTTCTGACCTCTGACCAAGGAGGAAAAAAACAAAACAATTCCTACTTGGGAAATTGGGAACGAGTTCTGGAAGTGACGTCAAGACAGCATGTCAACACAGCAGCACTTCTTACCTGTAAATGAGTTATACTGTGTATATACACAAGTATTTACTTTAGCTCAACATACTGACACATTCGCTTGTTAAATCTATAACACTGACTGTACGGTTCAATGTTTTGAGGAGGAAAATATTCAGCACTCATCACAGTTAGCTGGCTTCGTAGCAAAAATGAATATGTAGGTGTGCCTGTTTTTTCCCGTTCCGAGCTCTGAATTCCCTCTTTGGAGGTAAGTCGGATGCAGCACATTACCAGCTGTGCAGTGGAGAGCTGCATGCCAGCAGCTGTAATCACAAAAAACTCAGCTGGATGGTGGATTTTAGGTGATCCTATCTGCAGTAATGAATGGAGAAACAATAAAAACACAACCGTACATTTTCAATAGAAATTCTTTTACAAGTCGGTCATTTAATCTCAACATGGCCGACATTTTCTCTGTTGATCTTCTGCTCAGAAGAACTCCTGAACTCCTCTGAGCCCTGACTGGAGCACGAACAGGGGGGAAAAGCAGTGTATTTAATCACTTTCAAATTTTTATTACCGTTAACATTATTTGTGTTAGATTTGACACTTTGTTCTAGGCCTTTTTTTTTTTTTTTTTTTTTAGGTCAAAATTTCTTGCCTTTTTTATTTTTTTGGCCAAAACTTTTCAGTGGCATTTCTAATAAATGCAGTTAACTGATGTTAAATATATACTTATCTAACATTAGGCAAGAACATACACCGCTCGATTTTATTTCACATTAGTCAACTCAAAACCTTCTCCATTTACCTTGACACACCAGTCCAGTCAAGAGTGTGTGAAATGGAGGGAGTGGGACGGGGCTTCCAATGGTGGGGTCAAAATGCCTACTCGAAAAAATCATTCCAGATTGGGATGTTGATTGGCTCATTTCTCCCATTTTATTGGGTCGAAAAAGATTGCTCTTTTGGCATGTTTGAGTGATAACTCGTACTAGTGTATTCTGATGTTAAATTGCAGCACACCATTGCACAATGTGAGAAGGTTGGCAGGTGTGGTGAAGTAATATAATCAGAATACACGTCACTGGACGTTGTGGCAGTGTAACATCATGTTTGGATTATTTGAATCATCATATCACACGATTATGAAAACCAAGATCTGCCAGCATAAGGATTCTGAAAGTGGATATTCAGTATAATGGCTCCATCATTTCTAAGCCAGCTATAATGGAGTGTGGATTTGTCGGGCTGTGATGGACTTTGTCCCTCTACCTGAACAGAACAGAATTAAAACCGCTCCATCGTGTACAAACACATGGAGCTGCAGCTTCTCTAACATGGTTAGTCTGTCTTTGGGAAAAGATTACCATCTGCTTCTTCACAATGAACTGACTCGCTGAGGATGCCTGTCCATCTGCAACGCCGAGTCCCACGTCTACTGCTCACTCACGCTAGCTCAACACGTTTCTGTTCGTAATTGTAAAACTGCAAGTTACTTACGGAGTTAAAAAAATTTTTTTACGTGGATTGTGCTTCGACACTGCTCCTCTGCACGGATGAATCTGATGGCTTGAGGTACAGTGCTGTGAGAAAAGTATCCTGATTTTCTTCTGGTTTTTGTGTACATCTCGTACTAAATAGTTTTAGACCTTTACGAAATACAACATGAAACAAAGGCAACCTGAGTAAACATGCGATACAGTTTTTATTTATTTATTTTATTGCACTCATTTTGTGATATTTTGTGGATCAAAATATCGCAATGTTCTTGATATTGATGTATTTTAGGTCTGTTATGTGAGTCAGCTGATTTTGGACGCCTATCAATAAAAAACAGTAGCTTTAAAAAGAGTCTGGAACGATAACTAATTTGAGATTGTATGTAGGAAGTTTTGTAAAGATCTAACAGACATGATGGAATGAGTCTAGAGAGCAACACGAAAGAGAAAAGGTGATATGAAGCTGATTTACATCTGATATTTTTCTTAAAAACAAAAACACAATGAAATGAAATTGCGCACTATGCATGAAGGGGTTAAAGTCAGGAAGTGAGCACCTCCGCGTCGCAGGCTATGTTACAACCACAGCTCTGGACCTGAGCACATAAATCCTTTTCTGAAGAAGTGGAGAATACTGCTGAAGGATTTGTGGTTTTTTTCTTTTTTTTTTTATTGTGGAAAGACATATGGAAACGCCCTTTGAAGAGAACTGTTTGTATTACACGTAACTATGATCATTATTCTAGTTGATTCTTTATATGTAATGACCTGCTTTCCATGGTGACCGTCGACTGTCTTTGGTGTAGATGTGCACATCATGTAGAGTGTTTAGGAAATCACTGACTAGCAATGAAGCCACAAGCATGGCTCGGTTCTGTTGGAACACAGATGTTGAGTGTTAGTTCCATCAGGTGTGAAGAAAACGTCGATCAGCTGCAACAATTGCAGTCTTTCTTATAGGACATTTCAAATGTTTTTGTGCGCCTGTCTGCCATTTCCTTCCGGACGATGGCATCCTCGTATTACAGCACATGTTGCAGCGTTCCACTTGTCAGGAATAATCCAGGTTCAGCACTGCAAGTTTGGCGTATAGGATCTGGCAGCTGCAGACGCTGAAGGTCCTCGCTTCATCGCTTCACAAATCTCACAGACCCAAAGTCTACAGTTTCGGTTTTGAGGAACTTGTGTTGCTGAGATGAATGGAAAATTCCCTTTGCGAGCTGTGAACATTTTCTGGGAATTTTAGTACTCTGGTTTGACAAGGAGGGGAAATACCATATAGAACCAGAGAACCACAGAATCACCAGCTGCTTAACTCAAACAGCATCGATCTCCGGTTTCACTAAACTCTCACGAAGACCCTGTGTAACCCAGTTGTTCAACGATTATCTGGCTGTAGATTTCCTCTGGCTTTGCAGAGTGTGTAGGATGGGAGACTCTTCTTAGTTTTTCTCTACTGAAAAAAGTCAGTTCCACAATTTTTGGTTTGGTTCCACCACCAAAATCCTGCTACATTGACCTCATGGGGCTTGGGGGTAGCACCAACAAGACAAGTTAGTAAAATAAGTCAAATAAGACCTGAACATTGAGGGTTATATTATAGATTTGTTGAAAAAGTATGTATTTTAATCAAGCATGTGGTTTCGCACTGATTGTAGTTTAATTATGTAGTCTTTAATTATGAAATCTGATGTAATGAAAGGATATTTGGTAATGAATGCACAGCATCTGTTTTACTGAATATCAGCTCAATTTAGCAAGTCGTGCTCTGCGATTGGTAAAAATTCTCCTACACTGTAGCAGTGACAAGCCTTGTTTGTCACAGGGGCAAGCCATGTTTATAATAATGTGTGGGTCAGTACATATATATGCACAGTTTTTAGCCTATCTCTAAACTTAAATTATTAGTTGTTGGGACGCTTCATACATTTGAGGTCCTGTTCACACCCGGTAATAAGATCCATCTCGAGAGATCCGATCACAAGTGGACAGCTGATGCAGACGTTTGCGCCTGGCAGCCTGAAAGCGTCTCCAGCGAGAACTTGTGATTGGATTATATGCATCATTTCCGCTGGAGGAAGCGGGTTGCACATTTTATTACATCAGCCTTCTGTTGCATTTGTTTTCAGGCAGAAATGTCCCAACTTCATGTACCCAGCAGTGGTGACTTTGCAGTTAAGGCTCTGGGTTACTGATCGGAAGGTCAGGGGTTCAAACCCCAGAACTGCCAGGCTACCACTGTTGGGCCCTTGAGCAAGGCCCTTAACCCTCTCTGCTCCATGGGCGCTGTATCATGGCTGACCCTGCGCCCTGACCCCAGCGTTCTGACATGCTGGGAATGCGAAGAAAAGAATTTCATTGTGCATATGTATACGTGATCAATAAAGACTCTATCATTACCCTCATGTACCTGTTCAGGCAATTTCAAGAGTTTCAATTGTGCAGTCCGCTAACGAAACTTAATAAATGATTGAGAAATGAGACGATGGAAGAAGCTATGAAAAGCAGATATTATAGAGTCACCTTTTATCCATTAGCCTGGTGGTGGAGTGCTCTTGGGTACTTCATGCCCATGTGGAGCAGACAGTTTTGTCCCAGTGGTCACTTTCTTTGATGGGTTATTCTAATGCATGTTTATTTTTCTTCTAGAAATGGGTTTGGGTTGCTGTCGTCACTTGGATTGTTTTTCTATGAAAAAACACTGGAGAAGCTTAATATTCGTTAAAGGATATTTTAAAGAATTCTTAAAATCATGATGACTACTGTGACTTTTTTTTTTTTTTGCATATGGAGCACTACGAAAGCTTTTGATATGCTGCACGGCTCTAGCTAAGCAAATCTTTTTCCAAACTTGTGTTTCAGAAATCAAGAACAAGTGGATGATCTAAAAGGAAGCACAAAAATTTCCTCCAGATAAGGTAAGCTGATGCTCTAAATACTGTAAATAATGGTGATGTAATAATGTCAGTCATGTAGTATTCTGATACTCTTGGTTTGGTTTGCATTTGTTAACAAATAATAAGATGGGTTTCCTACTTGTAAAAGATGTCTAGTTACATATTTGCTGCTGTAAGAACCATTTAAAGTGCAAATACTTTATTTATTAGCTGAAGCAGGGGTGTGCTAATCATAAATTCGTTAGCTAGCCCTCCAGGCAAGTGAAAGCTCCAGTATGCTGGCCTAGTCCTGTTCTGTTCTGTTATGTTTGAGGTTCTTTTGTAGAATGCATTTAACCCAATAGCATTTCCATCTAGACAGTTTGGCACAAAACACTCACCTAAACCATTTGCTCAGCAAAGATGAATAACCATGCTTGGTGTAGTGAAACCATTCAGGTATGCTGGCTTAATCACGGACCCCACCTCATGATTTAACTGCACAATAGATGGAGAAAAAAAACCCTGTAACCACTCACAACTCCACGCTGGTTTAACTGATTGGCACATTTTTATTTATTTTTTTGAGCTCCCTCCTACCCATCAGTCATTACGTACACCGTTGTGGATATTTGGCTGAAACTCTCTCATGTATAGGTCCTGTGATTGTGACTCCTGCAGTAGCAATGATGTATGTGTTTACATTTGATAAGTCTGTTTTTATACCTGATTTTTATACTCGTTTTTTTTTTTTTTTTTTTTTTTACATTAAAATGGATGCCAACCGTCTTCACGTAGAACTTTTAAGCTTAATGAACAAACTGAACTTTTAATGAGCTTCCATGAACCAAATCACTTTTCCTTTTTAGAGAAACAGTGACCAAAAAACCCCTCTAATAACTGTAACAAGTGTGCTATTACCAGTCAGCTGAGAGAAATTTAGGAGGATTTATCTACAGTGCTGTGAAAAAGTATTTGCCCCATCCTGATTTCTTCTTTTTTTGTGTATCTCATACTAAATAGGTTTAGATCTTCAAACAAAATTCAACATAAAACAAAGGCAACCCTAGTACACATACAATACAGTTTTTATTTATTTGTTTAGTGAAGCAAAAAATGTTATCACCCATGTGAAAAACTAACTGCCCCCTCAAACTTAAAATCTGGTTGTGCCACCTTTAGCAGCAATAACTGCAACCAAACGCTTCTGATAACTGGAGATCAGACTTTCACTTACTTCTAGTACTAGGACTTACTCCTGTGCTCTGGATCATTGTCTTGCTGCATAATCCAGTTGCGCTTCAGTTTCAACTTACTGACTGAACATTCTCCTTTAGGATTTTCTGGTAGAAGACTTAATGTTCTTCTGGGTTAGCAGTAGTTTTTGCCTCCCCACACTTCCATGGAGTTTCAACCACTGTGAATTCTTACTAGTCACACTTACTTTGTTGGTGTACAGTTGGAGACTGCAGCTAATATTTTCCACAAGTTATTTGTGTAAATAATTCATGGCATGTTTTTATTTATTTTGGTGTTATCGTCTCATAGCCCCATCATTCCTGATTTGATCCAGAGCTCAGGTTACTGTCTGTGTGGAGTTTCTTTTGTTCTCCCTATGTACTGCTAGGTTCTCGGGTTTCCTCCCACTTTCCAAAAACCTCTACTAGGTGGATTGGCTAAGATGAGTGTCCTCTAGGTGTGAATAAGTGTGTGACTGTGTGCCCTGCGATGAACTAGCGTACCATCCAGGTTATATTCCTGCCTCAGGCTCCAGATCCACCACAACCCTGATCAGGGTGCATTTCTGTGTGTTGGTGAATGTGTTTACTACAGCACGCGTTTCCAATTACTAAAACGCATCAGCCGTCTTGTGCTTTTGCCATGTTAACGTACAGCTCGGTTTGTGTTTTCTGAATTAACAGTTTGAGAAGAGTTCTTCAGGCAGCTGGAGTAAGGTGCGACCGGAAGTCTTTTCTTTCTTTTTTTTTTCTTTTTTGCAGCATCCTTTGTAAAATGGTTAACCACATACAACAGTGTTGATGTTGTCTTCACATCCTCTTCTGCAAAACTGTAAATTCATTCTACTTTTTCCCGCTGTTTTTAGCTTAGAGTTCTTCACATTTTATCTTCTTTTTTTTTAAATCATGCTTTTATCTGCTTATTCACCGTGCTGAAAAAGAAAAGCTGTTCAGCTTCTGTCAGTCTGTCTAATGTCTGAGTCTGTAAGCAAATTGTATAGATACACTGTCTTGCAAAAGGTTAGTTTGGGCAAGAACTGCATATGGGTGTGATAGTCAGGCGTCTGCACGTAGTGTCTTTTTCTTGTTTCTCAAGATGAACTGATGAAATATTCATTCTTTTTTTTTTAATTAGGTATTTTTTTTTAAATATATTTATTTATTTTTAATAAAAGTTTTTTTTCCCCATACATGCATGTAATGTTGCCCTAAAATTTATTTCTGGGCAATTCCATGCAAATTTCTCTTCATGTTATTCACATGACACTTTCTGCAACGTAGAAAACATGTAATGTTTGTTCATTTGACGTCACATCCCTAACCCTGAGATGTTTACTATGTATTTGAAATGTGTAAATAAATACACGAGTTTTTAAGATTTACCTGTATTGTTCTCAAGAAATGAAATGACATTATCAATTTGCCTCATTCTTTCTGCTGAGACATTTTGTTGGGCAAATTGAGTGCAAATCTCACATCCATAATGCTGAAAATGGTATAAAACACCATCGTGTGTAGCGGCGTAGATTCAGATTTTGTTGTTGATTTGGTGTGAAGGTGAACGCAGCTTTAGTTGATTGCACATCTGAAATACACTATATGGCCGACGATATATGCGGGCCAACATGACAATCAATGCCCCTGTGCACAAAGTCAAGATGCTGAATGAACACACATCCCCACAGCCACGCTCCAAAATCTAGTGGAAATCCTTCCCAGAAGAGTGGAGGTTAATATATATTTAAAGGAGGGAATAAATCTTGTTCAACAAGCACATATGAGTGTGATGCGCAGGTGGGGCAGCTGTGGCTCAGGTGGTAGAGCGGGTTGTCCACTAATCGTAGGGTTGGTGGTTTGATTCCCGGCCCACATGACTCCACACCCCGAAGTGTCGTTGGGTAAGACACTGAACCAAGTTGCTCCCGATGACAAGTTAGCGCCTTACATGGCATCTCTGCTACC
This sequence comes from Ictalurus furcatus, assembly GCF_023375685.1. Lineage (NCBI taxonomy): Eukaryota > Metazoa > Chordata > Actinopteri > Siluriformes > Ictaluridae > Ictalurus > Ictalurus furcatus. Next base: position 13,672,351 of record NC_071279.1, read on the forward strand.
ATTGGTGTGTGTGAATGGGTGAATGAGACAGAGTAAAGCGCTTTGGATAAAAGCGCTATACAAGTGCAGACCATTTACCAAATACTTTGGAGTATATATTGCCAAACCATTTTGTGCCCCCTGCTGGTTGCTCAGACATTGTTAATGCTGTTTTTTATTACTATTTTGTGTCTGCTATTTATTCCAGTCAGTTACAGGAACTTACAGATGCCTTTAACGTGCTAAACTATGACCGCAGTCATTTCCTCAAGTCAAAACCGGTTCTACATCTCAACACCTCTTACTGTAGTTGAGGTGGTTTAAATCACCTTAAGCTTTTCTTTGGGACTGGTGACACATTTATTTTGGCACCATGATGTATTCAGTGTGAAAACAACTAAATAGAAGCTTTTTATTCTGACTAGGTACTCAGGTAAATTTATGCACATTTTAAATTTTGCAACCTGAGTTCAGATACTCAGCTCAACAGTTCAGTTTCAATACACACACACACACACACACACACACACACACACAAGACTTCTGTACTTTTTTTAATACACCAGCTGTATGTACTTGGACAGTCAAGCATTTTGTTCATTTCCCCTCCTAATTTAGTTATTTGCAACTCTCATCTGTTCACTAATTCTCAGCAGCCAGCCCTGGGACGCTGAGGGTTAACACTCTCAAGATACACTTGAGAAGCCATTCCCCGTTTTTTTTATTTTTTTTTATTGCGTGCCATTGTATTCAACATGAACCTCCTAGCATGTATGCGTGAACTCTCAAAGAATGCCTGTGATTGGCTAGAGTCACTGTTTGACAAGGGAGAAAGGAATGTCCTCAATACCAAACTGTCCTTTCTAGGTTTTCTGCCACGGATAGATGTGGCATTGTGGGGATTCAAACATGGGATGGCTTTACCATTGTGTAATTTGGGAACCCCCTTTAAAAAAAAAAAAAAAGAAGCTTTTAACCACTGCTACAGGTTGTATTTATCCGTGTGTGTGTGTGTGTGTGTGTGTGTGTGTGTGTGTGTGTGTGTGTGTGTGTGTGTGTCTTTAGAGGGTTAAGGGCCTTGCTCAAGGCTCCAGATGTGGTAGCTTGGCTACCTTCCAGTCTTTGAGCCACCACTGCATTAAATACCCGTTATGGAAGCAAGTCAAAAATAGTTTTGTCTTTTTTGTTTTTACTGGGAGGACATTAGAAAGTAAAAACAAGTCAAACAAAAGAGCATCATTCCATAGGCTTTAAATTAAACGGGTTACAATAAAAGTAATGTAAAGCCTAATGAATATTCACTATATGGCAAAAAGTATGTAGACACCTGATCACATCACATCACTATGTACTTGTCGAACATCTCATTCCAGATTTATTCCGTCCTTTACTGTTAATAATAATCTCCACTCTTCTGTGAAGGCTTTTCACTAGATTTTGGAGTTTGGCTGTAGGGATTTGTGATCATTCAGCTATAAGAGCATTAGGAAGATCATATATAGTGATGTTGGGTGAGGAGGCCTGGGGTGCAGTTGGTGTTCCAGTTAATCCCAAAGGTGTTCAGTGGGGTTGGGGTCAGAGCTCTGTGCAGGACACTCGAGCTCTTCCAGTCTAACTTTTGCTTTGTGCACAGTGGCATTGTCATGCTAGAACAGGTTTGGGCGTCTTAGTTCCAGTGAAGGTAAAATGTAATGCTACAACATAGAAAGGCATTCTATACAATTGTGTGTGTGTGTGTGTACAACTTTGAGGCAACAGTTTCGGAAAGAGCCACATATGGGTGTGATGGTCAGGTGTTCACATACTTTTGTTCATGTAGTATATGACATATTCCCAAGATGCCAACATTTAGATTCATAGGAAGAAGAAAATTTTCAGAATCTCACTCATCTTGCATTAATTTCTCTGGACACAGGACTTTTATTCTGGAAAGGAAGGTCTTTTGATTGTCAATTTCATCCACAATGTATAGGATATTATTGATCTGCTGTATTCGACTTGCATCGGAAGTGAGTGCTCAATATTTTCGTTCTCCGTGCTTTCAAACTACAGATCGGATGCCTCCATGTTTGTCTTTGGTTAGCAACAAGCTAGCCATCTAACTGTGATGAGTGATGTGCGTTATCCTCCTCAGAACAGCGATCTGTGGATTTACCAAGTGAATGCCTGTATGTTGATTGATCTAAAATATATAGTTGTATATACAGTGTAACACATTTAAAGGTAAGGAGTTCTGCTGTGTTTACTGCTGATGCTGTGAGCAGACATGTTGATTTGACATCACTTGCTGAGCTCGGGGTTAAGGAGACCATTCAGAGTTCTCACATAGGAATTCCGAGTCGCAGGGCATTTTCTTTGGTTTTTCCTAATCGGAGGTCAGGGATTAAGTTGCAATATGTAATATGATTTCTTTTTTTTATGTTCTATGCTACAAAGTTATGTCTTTTTGAGAGTGAAGTTAATACTTGCATATGTAATGTTTTACATTAAGTCATTAATGTATGACTTCCACTGAACACTATCAGTAGAAGTTATGTTTGTGTTAAAAATGTGTAATACACCTTTTACATTTTATTTTATTTTTTTACTTTTTTTCACCACCAATTTTTTTACCATTTATATCTTGATTAGGTTTGCTGGAATGGGTAATCTTCTAAAAGTCCTTACAAGAGAAATAGAGAACTATCCACATTTTTTCCTGGACTTTGAAAGTAAGTTTACGAGGCTTGCAGCCTCAGAAGCGGAACTGTGTAATAATTGATCTTCACTCCACAGAAGAAATTGAACCACCATGTCTGAACACTCGCATAGACCTCGATGTCTCTGCATTCATTCAGAAAAGCAGAGAGGTCCGAGCTTGTACACTGTAAAACCGGATAGTTCATTTAACTCAAAAATTTTGAGGAAACTAATTACCTCAAAATTTTTAAGTTGATAAACCAATTTCTTTAAGCCAGATGCACTTAAATATAACAATTTATCTCTCACGTTGTAATTTAAAATTAATTTTTGTTATATTTAAGTGTATTTGGCTTAAAGAAATTGATTGATTAACTTAAAAATTTTGAGGTAATTAGTTTCCTCAAATTTTTGGAGTTAAATGAACTTATCTGGTTTTACAGTGTGGATAAATTCTTGTTCTTAATACTGTTGGTCACTTCTATGCCATTGAGCTTCATTTTGAAGATCTGTGTTTGAAAAATAAATAAATAAATAAAATCTATGCGAGTGTTTCAGACCTGTGGCAACAAGATTGAACTATTGCAGTCCATTACATGCAACACCTCTCTCTCTCTCTCTCTCTCTCTCTCTCTCTCTCTCTCTCTCTCGCTCTGTTTTTTTCTTTTTCTTCTGTTTTCTTCTTCCAGAAACCAAATGGGGAATCTTTTAAAAGTGCTCACTTGCACAGAGCTTGATCAGGGGCCAAACTTTTTCCTTGACTTTGAAAGTGAGCAGAGCTTTTGCCTGGCCCAATCTGTCCTTCCTGCTGTCTACTAAACTTCTGCATGTCTCATTGTTTGTTTGTATATCTGATAAACACAGCCAAACATGCATCAGTACACCTTTTTGTTATTGTACATCATGATGATTTGAGTAAATTCTGCTGCATGCATTTATTCTTGGAGAGAACGTTTGCACATGCAAATCAGATGACTTCATAGTGGGGGTGTGTTGTTTTGCAAATGCAAATGTTTTAGTCCATTTCCCAAGACACGACCTTGCTCCATTTCTTTTGGGCGTTTACTGTTCTTGTACATTACAGCCTCTTGCTGCCAAACTGCCAGTTAGTGGCTGTAATGCATGTTTCGTGATGCATTACACTCCTACAGTATCTCTTAGACGCTGCTTCATCTTCGTTTTCCCCTTCACTCGCATGCTGTTGTATCTTTTCTGAAAAGAACCTAACCTGTTAATTTGTCTGTACTAACACTAACCAGTGTCCTGCACACATGTGGAAGATATTTTCCTGCTTTCACCGTGTTCTTTAAATTTCCCAACATGTAAATGGAAATAATTGTGTTCAGACACAGATAGAATTTCAGAAGCTGTGAGATTTTAAATATGTACTACTGTAGTTGTATTGGCTTAATATTGTGTGTTATTTTCAATGTATAGGGATGGGGAAAATGTTATTTGTTAAGTATTGCTAAGTTAGTTCTGTATGTGAGTAAGGGGGTGTGTGTGTGTGTGTGTGTGTGTGTGTGTGTGTGTCAGATGCACAGCCCACAGAGTGTGAGCGTGACGTGTGGAACCAGGTGAATGCCGTACTCCAGGAATCTGAGAGCATCCTGTCAGGCCTGCAGGCGTACAAGGGAGCAGGACAGGAGATACGAGATGTAGGTCGCACACATGTACTCGTAACAAACAGCAGCATTCTTAAATTGAATCCTTTTGGTTTGTTTTTCAGGCTATACAGAATCCCAATGATTTATTGCTGCAAGAACGGGCTTGGACCTCCGTGTGTCCCCTCGTCATCCGACTCAAAAAGTTTTATGGCTTCTCACTGAAGCTGGGTAACACTCTCACTCTTCATCCCACATCCTACTGAGTTTTAAAATAAAGCACATGTTTCATGTATTTTCTTCTTCCATTGGCGCAGAGAAAGCCCTGCAGAGCCTTTTGGAGTCTCTGACCTGTCCGCCTTACACTCCCACTCAGCATCTCGAGAAGGAGCAGGCCCTCGCCAAGCAGTTCGCTGAGATCCTGCATTTCACCCTCCGCTTCGATGAGCTCAAGGTTTTATTTCTATTTCTTCCTAAAACTCCAGCCAACCTGTTGACAGTTCAAGTCTAGCAGGAAGGATTGCATCAGTGTGGTGGTGGTGTTTTTTTGTTGTTGTTTGTTTGTTTTTGTTTTTAACTGATCAGCTATTTTTTGTTGTTTCTTCAGATGCGAATACCTGCCATCCAGAATGACTTCAGTTACTACAGACGAACGATCAGTCGAAACCGAATAAATAACATGAACGTAAGAAGATGCAGTTAAACTCGCTAATCTTTCTAAAATGGTTCCACGTACAGAAGTTAAAAAAATAAAGCCATGTGCTGGTGTTATTTTTCTGTGCTGTTATCTTTATATTTTACTTCTGATGACAAAAGTTTTCCTCAAGATGTCAAAATACATGATCAGGCATACATGCTGTACATCATGGATGAGGACATCGGCTTTTACTTTAATCAGGGACTGAGACATGAGGAAATAGCTGCATGTCTGTCAGTGACATTTTCCATGTTGGTGTCGGTCGCTTGTGAGGGCAACTGAGAAATCTGAAACTCTACTTTCATGGACACTACATCGTAGTGATCGTAAATGGGTGATCAGTTTCACCCTAAAGCCAGCTTTTGGGGCCGGGGCGTCTCCATGGTTACCGCATGATGTTTGAGAAGACATTTTCCACCTTCAACAAAATCTTTAGGAAACGGATGTAATTCCTGCAGAATCGCCATAGCGCTGATATGTAGGCGTACCAGTGTGCTGCTGGTCATGACGATGTAATGCTAGAAGGATGCTGCTGAATCACCTCAGGAAAACAACTTTTGATATCTTGTTTTAAGTCACAAGAGAAATAAGTTGTGATCCTGAGATAATAGTACAGAAAACAAACTCAATCTCATGGCTTTTCTGGGCCTCTTTGTATGAGAGTTGTGCTTTTGTTCCTTTTTTCCATAGCTGGACATAGAAAACGAAGTCAACAATGAAATGGCAAACAGAATGTCACTCTTTTATGCTGAGGCCACTCCGATGCTGAAAACCCTCAGTACAGCGACTACAAACTTTGTGACCGAGGTAATGCTTTCCTTTCTGCTGCCGGCCTAAATATTTCTAAATGTTTTGCTCCGCAAGTATACAACTGAGTACAGTAAGTGCGATCGTGTAAAACATTTTAATAATAATAACATTTAATAAGCTGTTTGTTTTTTTTTTTTGTATTCAGGGAAAAGTTGACTGAGCATAAAGCTCTTTTACATCAATGCCCTGAGTTCACATTCATACTAGCCTACATTCAGAAAAAGAAGGATATACCATATATAATAATAACAATAAAATGAAGAAAAAGTCCTAGTAAAAACAAATGAACAACAAACATGTCTGCAAATCAGCCAAAGCAGGAACACTGTACTACAACCATATCATCCATCATATACTTAAATTGATCTATTGATACACACACTGATCTAAGTTCAATACCTCTTGTAACTTGTTCTTAAAAAAAAAAAAAAAAAACCTAAAAGCTCCATTTTCCAAGCTCAGTGTTAATCTGAGGAGTTTAAAGAGATATAGTGTGTTTTATGACATGGATTTGAAAAACTGATGTACCAAAAATATAGAACGTCAAAATGAAAAAAAAGTAGATCACTTTAACAAACTTTACAAAAACTACCAAAATGTGAAAAAAATAACCACAAAAAATGCAGAAATAAGTGTGAGCCGTAAGCCTGCCATTTATTTATTTTTTTAAATTTATTATTATAATTTTTTTTTTATTTTAATAAAGGATTCCAGTTTTGTAGGGCTTCAGCTCTGTGTTTGTTTTCCAAAATCCCACCAAAATGTACCCAATGAAAGCTTTGCTGTTCTGCTGATGAGTTGAATCAGGTGTGTTCCAACATCCATGTGGTGTAAAGGGTGTAAAGCTGCATTTCCTCTCTCCTTATAGAACAAGACGCTGCCCCTGGAGAACACCACAGACTGCCTGAGCACCATGGCCAGTGTGTGCAAGGTCATGCTGGAGACTCCGTGAGTAATTCATTCGCTCGGTCTCGTTTATCACCACGTCTGTAGAACAACTTCTAATTCTGTGTGTAGGATGCAGCGTGCACTTTGGTATTTAACACGTACTTAAATAAGTCTGTACTTGTATATCTGTACTTATTAAGCTGTACTTAAAACTTCTAAATCCTGCACACTCTAAATCGCTCTGCTTGTGCCCACTCGTATTTACATAAACACCCCCAAATCTCCATATATTGTAGACTGCTTCCCTTTTAGAGGGTGACTTTATAGCTGCGTATATACAATCTATTGACCCAATTACATTGGGAAAACATTTGTGTAAAAAAAAAAAAATCTCATCTGCTGCCGTATTTGGAAACTAGAGCTGAAACTTTGAGGGATGGTAGTACCCCAGAGTACTACAGCATCACTAGGTTTCAGATCGACCGTCCAGATGGTGGCGCTATAGTGAGCATGTTTAGAAAAATGGCCGTAACTTTTGAACCATTTGTCACAGACTCAAGTGTCTTATATCTATGGAATTACTGGGACAAGACGAAAAAAAACATATACCGATTTCATTTCTGCCTGTAAAAATTTCCCACCATCTTGGAATTTTTTTTTTTAAACATACTTTTGCAAACTGGTCCTAGGGTTTTTTTCTGATCGGGACTAAATCAGTGCCAAACGATTCTATGGCGTCTCAGTATCAAAAATTATCAAAAAAAAAAAAGTTTTTCGACTCGAGGTAGCTACTCTATCCAAAAACACAGGAAGTAGGCGTGGCCACTTTTACTTAAATGGCTACAACACTCAAAAGGAATGAGATTTTCACTGAACTTAGGGTACATATGTTTGGGCTGAATTTGAGGATAGATGTGAAAAAAACATTTCTCAGTATGAACAGTTGGTGGCGCTATAACAGAACAAAACATGAAATTGGAAGTAAGTGTGGAACCATTGCTCCAATAGACTTGATTTAAAAAAATCTTGCAAGAATCCTTGTCCAAGGTCCAATCAGCATATATGAGGACAAATTGTGAATCTTGTAAAAACATGGCCGGAATTGGTTGAGCAATGTTCAGCTGCTATTTGACAAGCTTAATGAAGGCCGATATTTCTTTTAATTATCTTGGTTTTTCTTTGATTTAGGTGCTTATAGGATTGCACAATATTAAGTAATATCTTTTAAACTCTATAAGGTCCCTAAATGGCTTGAACCCTGATATTTGCTGTTTGCAGCTATATTTTGTTGCCTGTCCAAAAGTAGGGTGAGTTGCTGGCAGAGATCAACTAAAATTGAACCAGGCAAACAAAATCGACTGTTGGTGGTCTTTAAAAACACGTGCATGTGCCAAAATCTTTACAAGACTTTAAAATACATCTGTCACCTGTCTGTGCCTTTTATTACTGTCTGTTACACTGATATGGTAAGTGTGATGAGAGCTTCTCATTATCAGTTTACCTGCAGTTATGCTTTCCTACCACTAGGAGGTTCTGTATGCACATGGTCAGGAGTAGCTCAAATGCTGCATTCATGACCGAGTAGGACCTCTGTTCCCAACTTCCCAGTAAGAAAGATTCGTTTGAACGGCTCTCCAACTCGTAATTCCTACTCAAAGTCAAAGTTTTTGAAAACTCAGCATGGCAGAGCTCATAGTGTAAAGTAAGAACAAGAAATAACAATGCGATTTAAGGTTTTTAAGCCGCTTGACTTACTGTTTATATTTGAAATCGCTAAATACTGGTTCATAATTTGGTAATTGAAATGTTCATTAATTTTCTGCTAGACTTCTTTTTTTATTTTTATTTTTTATCAGACTGCTTTCACTTACTACTTCACATAATTCTATTAATAAGTAAATAAATGAATTAAGCACTAACCAGAAGGTGTGAACGCTCTAATATGTGAAGTAGGTGGTTCAGAGTTCCCAGTTGTCGTAAATTCACTGTCCCTCCAGGATTTCACGATTTTGCGATTGCAGAAATGAATGCAAAATCAAGCAAACTCCACAATATTCGCAGGAGCTTGCAAATTTTCTAACTTGCTGCAGATTTTCCGCCGATTTGGGCCAAGACGCGTCATGTGACATCACAACACACTTTCAGCCAAAGTGGCCTTCAATTCATGTGAACATGTGTACAGCTATAAAAGATCTAATTTACCAAAAAAACATCACCGAAAGACCGTGCAAAACAGTTTCATGCAATTGTGATTTCGTCAATTCAAGTAGTTTTCTGAAGAAAAAAACCTCCTCAAACTGCGTTGCAAATTTTGAAAAAAGCTGCAGCAAAAGCAAGCAATTTTTGGCTGCAAGAATCACAAAAAAAAGTGAAATCCTGTATGGACTGAATACAGCATAAATATATACAAAAGGAGAACATGATACATCCAGTTCTATGCATGGTTAATGCACGCAGTGCTCCATACCCACAGTTGATGAGACATGAGAGGCCTGATTTAGTTTTGGTGGGGTTGTTGTTGTTGTTGTTGTTGTTATTGTTATGTGCTGTGTAGTTCTGTCTTCTCTTGCTCAGATCATCTTTCTCACAGCTGTATATAAAGTTATAAATGACCCATATTTTAAAATTGTCTGTAAGCATTGGTCAAAATGAAGCGAGGCCCGTTAAGTGATATTTCTGTTTGCTTTTCTCTGATAGAGAGTATACGAGCCGGTTCAACAGTGAAGACACACTTCTTTTCTGCATGAGGGTGATGGTGGGTGTCATCATTCTCTACGACCATGTGCATCCCAACGGTGCCTTCACCAAGTCCTCAAAAATAGATGTGAGACCTGCTATATTATAATGCTCTTTCAAGCTTACTCTTTTCATTTTCTCTATTTTTTTTTTACAATATTTTGGTTTGTTTGTTTATACAGATGAAGGGATGCATAAAAGTCCTGAAAGACCAGCCAGCTGATAATGTTGAAGGCCTTCTTAATGCCCTGAAGTAAGTTCTTGTTCTGTATTGAGCAGTTACCAAATTACAGTTCCTTCCTGCTAATCATTAGTGCACACGTCCAAACATATTTAGAAAAATTGCAGTCGGCAATAAATATAAAAACAAACTGTTTGGTTCCTTACACTAGAAAGACGTTTGTAATTCTTTTTCATGCTCCCCCCCACAGATTCACCACAAAGCATCTGAATGATGAGTCCACGCCAAAAAATATCAGAACAATGCTCCAGTAACCTACGTGTTTCTTTTTAAGTGAAGAGGATCAGTGTACAGACCTCAAAAGATGTATATGTTTACAATTATTTAAGAAATTGATGTTAATACTTCTGTGTATTTACATAGCCATTCCCTCATTTTGCTTTAAATTAAATTGCCTATACTCTGAAAGCACAAATAAATGAAACCGTATAGCCTTAAAAAAAAAAAAAAAAAACAACTGTTTCTCCATATCGCTTTAAAATCAAGAATGGCGATTTGTTTTTAACCAAAGTAGCTAATGCGTTGTGGCACATCTGTATTCAGGGCAAGTGATGCAGCATAGCAGTGAAGTAATAACAAGCTAAAAGCAAAAGTGTTCTCAGTGGCTGAATCTAAACTGTTTAGGTGGTGGTGCTTTTCATTATGGACCAGTGAAAAGACAGTTTAATAATGCCACAGATACTCTACTTTTTTGTTTGTTTGTTTGTTTTTGTTGTTTTTTTTTTTTAAATTGTAGTTTGACATGTTTTTGGTGTGCTCTTGTTTGTGTGTGTCTGCATCTAACAGTCATTACTCAATGCCACAGCTTTAAACTTTGAAATAAATGGACATTTTCAGTGTATTTTAATATTAAAACCTGTTTAAATTAATCTGATAATACAGCAGAACAGCTGGATTCAGCACATCTGTGCACCATTCTATGGATGGCACATTACTCACTTCAAAAACTGACATCTTTGCAAAGGGAAAATATCTTGAATATAATCCCATTTGTGTAGTATTTCAATTCAATTTTATTTGTATAGCGCTTTTTACAATAGACATTGTCTCAAAGCAGCTTTACAATTCCTATTATTAGATTACAATAAATCCTTTTATTTTAGTCATTTCAGGTTTAAAATGTTTTTATTCTCCAAATAATTTTCACTTCTTTTTAGAAATACTGTAAATGCTTGAAATGAGCAAAAATATCGGCCAATAATAGTTTTTTTTTTTTTTTTTTGCGTATTCTTCTTTCCAATGATCTGTCATATGCTAAAGATTAGGCCTTTAACAGATGATGGAGTGGATGAGTCTCACCTTTGTGGTGCACATTACCTTTCACTCAATCTTCAGGATTGAATTGGGAAAATATGAGAACTGTGCTCGTTAATTTACCTTTGTCTTTTTTTTTTTTTTTTTTTCTTTTCTCCAACACATGATGGCAACATTTTGCCGCATGGTAAGTGCTTACCTGTGGGTTGTATTTTCAGCTTTCTTTTTGAGTAGTGAAGCCAATACTGTCCTCGTTACACTACACTACCTACACCAGTTAGCCATTTTATTAGGTAAACCTAATATGTAGATATCTAGTTACTGACTCTTGCTCATCTTCTCTGCTCACAGCTCACCAGACCCCCCCCCCCCCCCCCCCCCCAAATTTCGAACCACCACTGACCATGTGTTTATAAAATTCATGTACTTTTTTTTTCATCACTTCAGTGACACTGAAATGGCAGTGGTATCTATCTTGGTGTGCTTATTTACCTTCAGAGAAATATGAAAACAGCTAAAGGAGAACAATTGGTACAAATTGTGCATAGGAAATTTTGTTAGGAAATTGTGCATCTACTATTTGTATTAAAAAGATAGTTGTGTCTAATGAACAAGGATACAGCAGGAGGAGATGTGGAACCGATTACACTGTACTAATATTCCTGCATTTGTGCAGGACCTAAATTTGTCCCAATAAGTGTATACAATGCTTTAAAACCCCAGAAAAGCTTCTCTCTTTTTTTTTTCTTTTTTTTTTCTTTTTTTTTAAAAAAATAAAATAAAGTGGATTTATTGATGATCTGGTGATACGGACAGCAATGACACGCTGCAGCATCTATTATAATAATATTTACCAAATATTATGGTTCAGATGATTGATAAAAAATGCAGGTGTGTTGTGTTTGCAGATTGTGAAGACGTTGCATCAATACTGATTCATTATTTATGATATTGAGGATACAACGTCCATCATCTTGTATTGTGCCAGTAAAATGATTTTCTCCCAAACAACACGCAACAAATATGCATAATGTACAAAGTAACTAAACATTAGGTCTAACAATCATTAGCTACGAGATGCTTCAATACTTAATGCTTCAAAGGGACTAGATTCCCTATTCCTTCCTAACACTTTTTAACAACATGGTGGTACAATATAATATATTTGGACTAATAAAACAGTTAGCCTAATGTTAGATTGCTAGCAAACCTGGCTACTGGTTTTAATAGAATAGTTATTCTAATTTTAGGTTACTTGCTTGTGAACATGGCTACTGAATTACAGGTTTACAATGTAATATAGTTAGCCTGATGTTACCTAGCTTGCTAGCTTGGACGGTTCAAACTCGGTTACAATAACAACCTGTTGATTTTGGTAAATGAGTCTAACAAGATTAAAGGTTGCAAGATTTTTATTTGTCAGAGTGACAAGGGAGTCTTTTATGGAGTCCGAAGGATGAATTTGAGACATTGTCTAAGATGTTCTATGGAAATAATCAGTAATGGGTTGATGTGCTACCACCCTGATCAAGGGTGGTGCCCCCCCCATACCACAATTTTCTAACAATAACAATTTTTTCTTAATTAATGAATGCCTCATTAATTTTTTTTATTCATTTGTATTTACATTACTTTTGTTGAACATCCATGAAACAAACTAGTTCCTGTTCTCAAACAGTAATTCTTTTTTTTTATCCTGTCTTTTTTTCATGTCACTGAGAAACAATAAACTGTTCAAGTTACAGCTTTACTGCTGTCTGTTAAAGTGCTGACACTGGAGACTCCTTCCATAAATGCCAAATAAACATCATCTCACAAGAAAATTTCACCTTATCTACAAATTCACATTTTTAAAATGTTTGTGAGAGTTCCACATACAAGTCAGTAAACTGTTGTTGTAGAATAATATTGCAAAATCGCACAAGCAAGAGTGCGGTTACACTATATATAGGCACAGCTGTGATTTGGCCGCAGGCAAGAACCCACAGAGCGAGTGTCGTATGTAATCAGTCATGCCTGTATTCAGGATAACCACACAATTGCAAGTGCAATATTACTTTTATACAACATTTCTATAAACATGAAATTAATAGTGAGTAAGTGATATTTCAGACACAATACAGAGAATGTTATTTATGCTCTGTTAGCGGAACCAGATCCTGAAGAAGCCACACTCACTTTATAGTACATCTAACTGGCTAGCTAGCACTCATATTTAAAGTCAGATGTTTTATTCCTGGAGATGTAGTATCTGCCACGATGATGTCGTTAACATTACTGTAGTAACCGTAGTAGTAACTAGGAAGTGTAATTTTACATGGCGAACACAGACGAGCAAAGTGATACAAATAGTGAAACATCCCAGTGTGGTTATAGTAAATCTAGGCACTCTTGGAACACTGCTCGACCAATCACATCATTGAACTGAAACTAATTATTGCACAAATAATAATCTGTGATTTGTCTTGCAGCCTGAACTACAGTACATACTGTACTACATTATATTACATGGCTTGTTGGTATTATTAAAAAAGACAGCAAAGTCTTGGAAACTGTGTTGTCAATAATGGTCTAAATGTAAAGAACGCATTTTCAATGTAACTGCGAGTCTTCCTTGGCCTGTTTGGAGTAAAACTCTGATCATTGTGAAAGCACAGCAAATAAATACTCAAGCATGCCATCTCCTTCCCATGAATAATAGATTTTTTTTTTTTCTTCAGAAATATACATCAAATACTTCACTGTGTGCTCGAGCTGAAGTGTGTCGTGTTGCGTAACCCTGTCACATGAATGGTACATTCTCGATTTGATTAAAATTTCCTAATCATTTCCGTTCCGCCCACTCCACACACGTTTGGCAAAGACACCACTCATTTATCTAGTCATTTTTGCCAGAAGGGTAACAAACATGCCATTATTCACTCTATCATTCAGTTAAAGTTGCCATAACATTATTTGCTTTTAACATGATGTTAGAGGTGCTGGAGAATTCATGAAAGGCATATGCCAAAACACATATAATGATGCCTGAGGTTTTATGCTTTTAACGTTGTCTTTACATGTAGTCATGTATTTCTTCATGATATCTTGCAAGTTATTCTGTTGTTTTTATTAACATCACTTTTAGAAAGCTATAGCAGGTACACATAGTGCTTCATTAGAGTGCTATAAATGTAAATTTGATTAACAATTTGATTTAACACAGAAATATAAGAAGCTGTATTGCCAGGGTGCTTCATATTCATTTTAATAGACTGAGCATTCAATTCCATGTTCCTATAAGAAGCAGTTATTGCAATAAAATATTGAAACAATGTTTCCACCTGCCTTTGTGAGGTGTATTCATGCTATCTACCTCTTAGCCCCAATCCAGTATTGCTTCTTATTTTTGAAGCCAATATGCCTGACAAATTAATTATTTTAATGCCCTTAAAGTAAAGTGCTGATCAAATTTACATTTATGAAACTCTTATGAATGTGCTGTCAGTAAGAACAAGCTGATGGCTTATATATCATGATTATAGAATGATAGCTGAAGGCTGTTCAAAAGTGCAAATTCTCTAGCATTGCTTTATAAAATATTTATGCAATGCATAAGAAGTGTGTTTATAAAAGCAGTATTACACTAACTTAGTCTAGTTTGTATGTATGTAAACATTCAGCACTGATATGGAAAGGGAAGAATAACTCTAGAAATTAATAGCAGTTTGTATTTTAATCAGCCACTTTCACCTGATTTGAAGTATATACATTTGAAGATTTGATCAAGAGAAAAGAGGGATTTTGGCTCACAACAAGACAACAATATCCTGCAATTTCTCGTTTATCATTAAGTCCCTAAAAATTTGGTTTATAGCTTCCAACATGACAACACATGTGGATGGGGCGTAGCAGCAGATCAGTCGCTGCTTAGGAAACCCCTGTGCAATCTGCACTGTAATGCTTGAGCTTTCCTTCATGTAGCTGACTGTAATTTGGGGGGAGGGGAGAGCTGGGCTTCCCACCCCTGTCCCACAATCCTCTGATTGGTATGCAAGACCAGATGCCTTTTTTCTGCAGTATGGCTTTCTGAATGCCAGCACATGTCAGAGTAAAGCGGGGGGGCATGGCATACTGCAGTGGACAGGAAGGAGGGGGGTTGAGGGAATACCGCTGAGTGCCAGCACACAAACACACACACACACACACACACACAGAGAGAGAAGTGTACTGCACCAGGATTCCCTGTCTGAAGAGATTAAAGTCATGTACTGTACAATCAGGCTGGATATTTGCTGTTGGATCACAGTGTATGAGTCACTGTGATAACGAACATGGGGAAAAAACACTCCTGATATGAATTACTGTGACTGTTAACATTTTTTCCCCAGCCAATCATACTTTCATATATTTATTATATATGACGATAAATCAAATAATGGTATCTTTACCAGAGTAGCAGATCTGTGGTGAATGTTTTGTTGTGTTTTATCACCTGGTATAATATCCTGAACTATCTAATCTGTAAAATGTTTCTACATGATATACTGATGTCACAAAATGTACTTCCCAATTCCTTTTCAACAATAGTTAGTATACAGTATTGTTTATATATTAATACTGTTTTTGTATATTTATGTGAATCATTCAGAAATAGTCTTGCATTGCACAGCAAAATAAAAAGAAATGTTAGCAAGTGAAAATGGAACATGAATATGGGCCAATATGTCTAATATTTTTATTATGAGATTATTATGAATTAAATATAAGATTATTCAGCTTGTTCTTAGATGCCTTTTCCCTCATTTCTAGCTTTATATTTTGGTTTGTTTGTTTCCTCATCATCTTTCTGTCCTTTTGTTATAAATCTTTTATTCTCTTCTCTCATCTCTGTGCCTCCCATCGCTTTACACTCACCTCCCTTTAATCTCTTTAGCCTCTCCTCACCTCCATACTATCTTTAGCTTGTTCCTTGCATCTATCCACTCACCTCCTCTCTGTAGCTGCAGAGCTCATTTTTTCTTGTTCTCCCCTTCCTCCCTTGTGTTTCCTTATTCACTTTGCGTTGGTAAGTGCCCTTGCGCGCTCTCTCTCTCTCGATCTTCACCCCCCAACCCCCCCCCCCCAGACACACACATTAGGAGGCATGAGGCTGCACATTACTCCCTTTCTGTGCACTCATGTAGTCTATCTGAATGTTATACCTCCTATGCATACTGTAACAATGTTAGCTCAAGTTCCTGCATTGTCACCAGGATGTCACTGTTCATTATTATTCTATTCTCTTATTTAAAAGGGTTAGTAATACAACATGCATATCCATGAGTAAACTATTCAAAATTATTAGTTTGTTTGTTTTCTCCTGGAATCTGCAGTGTTTCTTCTACTGGGAACTGTACTACCCATCAACCCTTGCACATCACATAACCTCATTGATCGCTCACCTGTTTGCACCTAATTAGCACCCTTATTTAAGTCCTAGTTTCTGTGTGTTTTGCTTGTCTAAGTTTGTTGTGAGTTACCTGTTTTCAGTATTATTTTTATTAATAAATTGCCTACACTTGCATCCACCTCCAACTCCTGTCCTGGACAAATGATTGTAGTCATCTGGGTCAATTTGTCTACATATCGAATCCTTTGCAATACTACGCTTACTAAGAGAATATATTGTAAGAGAAGCTTACATTTTTTAACAAATGTCTTTCCCTCTTTCGTATTCATATGCAGTTTTGCTGCAGCTTGCAAACACTCCTGCTGCTGTATAATGGCATTTACGATGTTGTGCGTCATTGTGGTTTTTTTCTTTGCTAATAATTAATTTGATATGGTGGTGATTAGGGGAGCTTACTATAACACGTTCCTATTAATGTTTATTTATATATACACTTTAGCTGTTTAAATTACTTTAAAGGATGAGGAGATTTATCAAGCAGAATTACCTTTACACCAAGATCATGACCGAGGTGTTATATTTTTCTGTTAACAATGATTTATTTTACTTCTGTAAAAACCCTTTGCTTTTACTTAGGCATCTGGTACTACATCTAAAACAGTGAATACCAAAAAAATCAACAAAGTGCTTCTGTGGCATGTGAGGATAGCTTTTTACAAACAGATGGCTGAGGTGCCATCCTTATAGGCTTATGTGTGGGTGTATGTGTGTTCAAGCATACTGTACGCTTGTGTTGTGTTTTGTAGAACTCAGCAAGGTTTTGGCTCAGGGCTTTGCTACCTGATGGGAAAGCAGGAACTGCCAGGTTGTTAGGGCTTTAATGAACTGAGAAGAGGACATGGTGAACCCAGAGTATACTTCAAAATATACTTCCTTGACTACAAAAGCAGTCAGCTCTGATAATATCCTACTGCAACATACGACAGGGATAAACATTTGCAAATGACTGGTTCTTTTTAAAATTCTGCTGAAGATTAGAAAAAAAAAAGAAGATTGGTAAAGGACGAGGCAATGTTTTCTCTGATCATCAAGGCGTTTCCAACCGCAGAACTATTTCTCGCTGCATGTTTTTTGTGTAAAGTCAAGAGACTGTTGTATGTGACATTCCCAAGAGATCAGCAGTGTCTGAAATACTCAGGCAGCCCATCTGGCAAAAACAAATACTGAGATCACATTTTCCCTCCATTCTGATGTTTGACTGAACATTAACTGAAGCTCTTAACCCTGTATCCATATGATCTTTTTTAAGTCTTTCATTTGACGCTCATGTAGATAATATTACTAGGATATCCTTCTTTCATCTCAGAAATATTACTAAGATAAGAAATATAATGTCACTACATGATACAGAAATATTAGTTCATGCTTTCTTCACCTCTAGGTTAGATTATTGTAATGCCTTACTGTCTGGATGTTCCAGTAGGTGCATAAACAAACTCCAGTTAGTCCAGAATGCAGCTGCAAGAGTCCTTAATAGATACAGAAAGTATGACCACATCACCCCGATCTTATCCACACTGCACTGTCTCCCAGTAAAATTTCGCATTGATTATAAAATAGTACTACTGACCTATAAAGCACTAAACGGTCTCACGCCACAGTACCTAAGTGAACTTTTGGTCTTCTATGATCCACCACACCTGCTTAGATCAAAAGGTGCAGGCTATTTGTTGGTACCTCGAATATTGAAGGCAGGGGGAAGAGATTTCTCTTACAAAGCCTTCACAGTCTGTATAGTTCCAGTAAAGACTCCTTTCTAGGACTCCAAGCTCATAATAGCTCTGCAATTATCACCTGCATGGAAAGAAAACTAAAACATACCTTTTACTGCATTGGTAGTCATTTCTTTTTTATTATATTTAACTTTATCACATTGCTAACAGTTACATACATTAAGCATTGTTTTGATATATTTATACTTTTTTTTTTTTTAAATAACAATTTTTATTGCAAGTGACCAGATTCATTAAGTCCTTTTCATTGAGATCAGGTAGGGTGCTGATGTGTCCCTAACAAGATTGCCAAGTGAAGCAAGAAAAGAGAAGGCAGGAAGATTGTGGCAGAAACATAATACAATGGAAACAGACAGGATATAAATGATGGATAAAGGTGAGTGATAGTCCTACCACAGAGATGGAAATCCATTAAGGAAAGAGGAAGGATAAGATCTGTGTACAGGCAGAAACACCATGAGGAGTGTTTGGGATGCAGTTTAACCTAGGTTTTAAAAGGATGACACAATTTTGTACAGTTTCTCTAGTGTACTATTTAATTCACTACACTACTGTACTGTTTATTTTGAAATCAAAATGATATCAGTAAAGTATTTTGAGGTGGAAAAGGGTTGATGGAGTTTTGGCAAGGTAAAGCTTTCAGGCTTACCTCACACGACCGGGGTTGGGGGTTCAATTCCCGCCTCCACCCTGTGTCCACAAAGTTTGTATGTTCTCCATGTGCTTTGAGGGTTTCCTCCCCGAGTCCAAAGACATGCAGTGTAGGCTGATTTGTATTTCCAAAAACTTGTCCATAGTGTTTGAACGTGTAATTGTGCCTTGTGATGGGTTGGCACCAGGTCCAGGGTGTCCCCCGCCTTGAGCCCTGAGTATCCCTGGGATAGGCTCCAAGCTCCTTGTGGCACTGTGTAGGATAAGCAGTACAGGAAATGGATGGATATGCTATTTCTTTGGTAAGAAAAGAAGTGAACAAATGTGGTTGAACACCACACTGATTCTACTGTTTCTATAGGTTAGTAGTGTCTATGGATTCAAATATAAAATTTATTTTGAGAATATAAATATTCAGGTAGCTGAAAAACTATAAATTAGTTTGTGGTGAGGATGGCCACTGGGCAGTGGGCTATATGAATTAACAAAATCTCTAGATTAGAGAGCCCCAGCAAATGAAATTATTCAATCACTGCCATCTTCAAGGGATGCCCATAGGAAGTTAGCAATACTCCACCTTAATACTGTTGGGGTATGGGAGTGAAAGGTGTGTCCAGGTTAATCACAGCCAAACAAACCCTCCTATACATTAGGACAGTGTTTCCCAACAGCGGTGCCGTGTATGAATCCTTCAAACAGTTCTAAAATGCTAAAATGTTTATAAAACATTTAATATATGTGATAAATATCTGATGCCTTAAATAATAACACGGACACAGAAATAATAAGACAGACAGACACACACGGTAGTGTGTAACCCTAACTCGGCCTTCCTGGTACCCAGAGCCTTAACCGTCAAGCCACCACTGCCCCGTCAAGCCACCACTGCCCCTGTGCACATACACTACATATACACTGTATATATACTGTATATACCAATGGTGGGATTAATGCTCAGACCTTTGTGTGTGGTTGTAAATTAGATAAATGCGTAGCCACAAGTACCCACCTGATTGTAGAGGGTCTGTCTTGGACACTCAGCTGAACTTTTCAGCTGGACTGATGAGCATTCATGCATGATAGGCTGCCACTTTCTGCCAAATCAGTCTGCCAATTTGACATTAAGAATCTGTACCACTGCAGGCTGTTCTTGCTTCACGGTGATTCATTTCAAAATGTCACCAAAGTTATTTGTCATTCAAATGGCCTGTGTTTGTTTTAGTAGATTAACCTTTCTTTGTACTGATTGCCTCATTGAACAGAAGTAGATCTGCTGTTCTCTGCTATTATTGTTATTCTGTCTCCAGCCTTAATTACAGATGTACCATATGTGCTAATTTAGTAATGATTTCAAAGATCCTGGCACTAGTCAGAGGAGAGAAGGGTTAGGGTTAGCAATCACTGGTATCCAACTGTTCACTTTAGCTGTAGAAGCAGCTATCTGATCCATCTGTGTTATCCTATGCACTAAAAACAAAGAGCTTTCAGACCCACCCAGGCCATAATTCAAGAACCCAAATGAGGAGCAATCAAGCCTAGGAGCCAATCACCAACCAGCACACCACTAATCAATAGCTCATCCATCCATCTTCTACCGCTTACTCCTTCTTCAGGGTCGCGGGGGAACCTGGAGCCTATCCCAGGGAGCATCGGGCACAAGGCTGGGTACACCCTGGACAGGGTGCCAGTCCATCGCAGGGCACAATCACACACCCATTCATACACTACGGACACTTTAGACACGCCAATCAGCCTACCATGCATGTCTTTGGACTGGGGAGGAAACCGCCGCAGCACAGGGAGAATATGCAAACTCCGCACGCACATGGCCCCGGCAGGAATCGAACCCCAGATGCTGGAGGTGTGAGGTGAACATGCTAACCACTAAGCCACTGTGCGCTCAATAGCTCATCAATATCTCAAAATATGCTCAGTGCAGTCTGAAAAAATATGTTTAAAACTTTAAACATTGCTGAAAGGCACATAGTTAATTACTTTATATATTTTTTATTGTTCTAACTGCAATATTGAACTTTATATTCAGGCATCAATTCAAGTTTGTTTTAAGGGGGTTAAGGTGGACTATTAAATGTCTTGCTCTTGCAGTGATCTTTGTTGGTCGACCAGTCCTGGGGAGGGTAACAATGATCTTAAATTGCCTGCATTTGTACACAATCTGTCTGACTGTGTCTGATTGGTGGAGTCCAAACTCTTTAGAGATGGTTTTGTGACCTTTTCCAGCCTGATGAACATCAACAACTCTTTTTCTGAGGTCCTCAGAAATCTCCTTTGTTCATTCCATGATACACATCCACAAACATGTGTTGTGAAGATCAGACTCTGATAGATCCCTGTTCTTCAAGTAAAACATATGTATAGTAAAATTATACATAATATTTTCTCTTATATCTGACCAACCACATATTCCTCTTTTTCAGTTTACAGATATAAAAAATACAGAAGAAAGTAAATGTAAAAGTAAGGAGTATCCATAGCAGTATCTAGACGGGTAGCCAGGTTAGCTACTAATAATGCACTATGTATCTACTTACAAGGGTTATTTTTAAAAAAGATAGTTCAATACTGATTCAAATGCTTGATGAAGAAGTCGGCCTTCAGTCTTTGTCTGAAGACAACCGGGGGAAATTCCTTGCACAACCTGGGTGACGGGACAGAGAAGAGCCTTGATGCATATCTTCCTTGTACCCTGAGAGATGGTGGGTCCGGTTCAGCAGTGCTAGAGACTTGAAGGGAGTGGGGTGTAGAGCTGGATGTAATAAGTACTTTGGTGGGTACTGGTCCATTTTGGGCTTTGAAGGCAAGTATCAGTGTATTAAATCTGATGTGGACAGCTATAGGAAACCAAGTGTAGCAATGGGGTGGTGAGGAGGAAGTGTAGCAGTGGGGTGGTGTGAAAGAATTTGGAAGGGTTTAAGTCATGCAACTGCATTTTGGTTCAGTTGAATGGGTTGGATGGCATGTAGGGGCAGGCCTGCCAGTTGTGTGTTGCAGTAGTCCATTCTTGAAATGACAAAGGACTGAACAAGCACTTCAGTGGCCTGCATGGATATAAATGGCCGGATCGCTCTGATGTTGTAAATGAGAAACCTGCATGACCAAGTCAGTTTAGTGATGTGCGGAGAGTAGCTTGTCCAGACTACACCAAGGTTGTGTGCAGTGACAGACGGTGAGATCTCAGAGCTGTCCAGGGAGATCATGAGATCTTGACATGGGTATGCATCTCCAGCAGCTCAGCCTTTCTGGAAATTATTTTCAGTTGATGAGCTGCTATCCATGAGGACATGTCTGACCGACATGCTGAGATCTGCGCAGAAACATGAGTGCCTATGGGAGGAAAGGAGTGGATGAGTTAGCAGTGGATTGAAAACCTGTAAATGGTAACTGATCTGCACTTATATAGCACTTTTTAACCTTAGTGGTTCTACAAAGCAATTTACACTGTTTCTCATTCACACACACTCACACACCAATGGCTGCAGAGGTGCCATGCAAGGTGCTAGCCTGCCATTGGGAGCAACTTGGGGTTCAGCGTCTTGCCCAAGGACACTTTGGCATGTGGGCCAGGAATCAAACCGCCAACCCTACGATTATTGGACAACCCACTCTACCACCTGAGCCACAGCCGCCCCAACCTGTGTGCGATTATATGACCTCACTGAGAGAGTAGGTATAGATGGAGAACAGAAGAGGTGTCTTGTAGGACACCAGTGTAGAGTCTCCATGGACCAGATGTGCATCCACTCCATGTCACCTGATATGACTGTCCCTCCAGGTAAGAAGCAAACCACTGCCATGTTTTGTCAAGAATTCAAAGACTCATGAGGACAGTCTTGAGTTTGTCTGTCTTGAATGCTGCTGAAAGAACAAGGACGATGAGGACTGATGACAGTATGGTATTTCTAGTGGCATAAAGCTTCTCCGTAATGGCCACAAAGGCCATGTGTAGTGTGCCACTTTGAAAGCAGACTGGTTAGAATCTTGGAGATCATTCTGGAGGTCATGTTTTATGTTTTATGTTTGCTCAATTGCACATGACCTTAACATTGATGATTCTTAGGCAACCTCTATATACTACATCAAAGAATATCAAAATATCATGTAGGAATGCAATTAAAAATGACTTTACAGAATGTCTGACTATTTGATAACCAGATAAATCTGTATACTACTGTATATCTGAAGAAGAATCCATGGAGTAACTGCAGTGTATTCACTATTGCCAGCCAGTTGGATGGGTTTATGCCAAACTTCAGTCTATTTCTGGCTGTGGTGCTCAAGCTCAAACTCCTGTAATAAACGTAGAGCTAGTGAAAACATAAGTTTCCAAAGAAACACGACATATTAGACAGTTTTCCTACATGAGCCATGCAAGCAAAGTACATTTATGTATGAGGTTGTGCAAAAATGTTTTTATTATTATTATTATTATTATTATTATTATTATGAGGCTAAATTTACAGTTTATGCTGAGATGATGAGAAACATGACAGGACATGCAGACACGCTGGTCCTTACTGTTTCTAATCTCCCTTATTTTATGAGGTGAATATCAGTGATTAAATTACATAAGAGCCAGTATTTAGTTGCCATAGCTACAGTGGAGGGTGTGAGGGAATACACTGCACTTGTCCTTGCAGATGACTTCACAACCATCATGTTTACTGCATGCAGGTTATCTACAATAGCAATTTTCTGATAATCAGGTTGAACAAATCCTATTCTTATAACGCTTACTAACTACAGTATATTATTTACATGAAATACCATCTTGCATAATTATTTACCCCCATGAACTTTTCTATATTTTGCAAACTTGGAAATGAAATATACTGTACAAAAAATAGCCCAAAATATTGAAGTATATTGTTTAGAATATAGTGATTGTGCATAAGCATTATCCCCCATTGGAAAGGTTCAAGCAGTGTAAATATTTGCACAAGGCACTGTACTCAAATCACTGTGCAAAACTTACCCCAAAATGTATAATAATTTATAATATGTCCTGCATTTACCATAAAGTCCTATATTTAGAAAGAAAGTGGTGTCTTCACTGGTAGTAGTTTTCAAGAAGAATCCTGTGCTTGCAATTTTGCCAATTCAAGTAGTTTTCTACAACAACAAAAAAAAAGCACAAAAAACACAAATTTTGAAAAAAGCCAGAGCAAAATCAAGAATTTTTGGCCAGATCAATCACAAAAAAAATCTGCAAAATCCTGTACAGACTGTTTATTGTATTATATAGCCCTGAGCACCTAAAGTCAACAGCTTCCTTGCAAGCAATTTATACCTTACATCTAATCTTTGTTTTCTGTGTATAGTTGCATATTCTTTGTAGTGGCCAGTTATAATGATATTGACTGAGCAGGCCCAGTCTAAAAAAAACTGAATCAAACAGCAACAGTTTATTTTTATCAAACTTTTCAGGTGTACACTGTAATGTATCTGATGTACTTAGCCTCTTAGGTTTCTGGGAAGTGTGGGGTTTTGCTGACAAAAAGCAATATGTTTACTCTGCCTGGCTTTGCCACAGTCAAAAGAAATTGCCTGTTGAACAATGAAGCAAGGTGAATCAAAGAGAGAAAGAGGTCCTCTCTGTCTTTTCTCACACCACTGGATTCACAGAGGGATTACTTATATTGTGCAGAATGTGGGAATCACCTTTTCTTTGTTGGTGATGCTGCTTCTACTATTGATTGGAGCATGCACTCCTGCAGTGAGCTGGACTGATTTCAGTAGAAATGTGTCTTTCTGTTGACCCTTTGATAAACACTGTAGTTGTAGTTATTGCTTGTCATTTCTAAATCTCACACATTTGAGTATAGGCAAAGCTAAGCATAAGGATATTTAACTCAGGAATTAAATAATGAATGTGTTGCGCCAGCCTTGGATTTGTGGTTCAGTGACAAAATGAATAATAAAAATGGCAAACCATCCTGACATAGTATATTTGGCTCTAATGGTCAGCTTCTAGGACTTCACATACAACCTGGATGATATGATTGAAAAGCTGAAAAAAATGCTTATATAATTGGCAATAAAAGGCTGTACCCCAGTACACGAGAGTACCTTTTGGCTGTCCAAAGACACAGGTTGAATGGCAAATCTATGACGTCACTATTTCACATTGAATGTACAGTAAGGCTGAGTGCCTGGACTAGGAATAAGTGAATAGGTGTTTGTGTTGAGACCCCAGTTTAGCACACAGTTTAGCGTTTTTGTTGTTGTTGTTGTTGTTGTTTGCTTATTTGTTTCTATAGGGAGGGTTGCCAGGTTTCCACCCTAACAACAACTCAAAAAATCCCACAAAAACACATGAAACTATCCCCAAATGTTTGTATATAGGAGAAGATAGACACATGTTTCTTCTTTTTATCAATTTCTTTCAGGGGAAACAAGTTAACAGTGTTGCGTATATAGTATACAGTATTGTATATCTGCAAACCTCTGACATTATACACAGAACTTGGCAACCCTGCTAATGGAATAAGATCAAGATCATTAACATTATATGAATCAGAGAATAAAACAATACAATGAAATAACCATCAGAAACATATTTCTACCATGTTTCCATACAAACAATAGAAATTTTTATTTTATTTACAGAGCTGCTGTTCCATATAGCCCATGAATACTGTGTGCTGTGCACAGGGAGGCATTTCTCTGCTGGGTCTCCAAAAATGATTTTTTAAGTAAAATTAAATTAATAACTTGTTTTTTCATTGCGTGTGGTTTTTGTCTCTCCATCATCATTAAAAGAAAATCATCCTGGAAAATCATAGCGGCATTATAATGAACAGCTGCTTCAAGGACCGTAGAAGAACTCCAAGTATGTCCAGCTTTATAGATGATTCTGTTGTGTCCATTAAACATTTCTGATCTTTCTGGAATGTACCAAACACAAAAACTAAAGTAAATCTGATCAAATATTATTAGATGACTATTGTCACCTGTAAATAACACGTTCTTGATTTGAGAAAGATTGTTTGGAAACACAGTTAGCTTCATTAATCAATCACATTAGATAGAAGATACAGTAGTAAGCTTTCCAGGATGTTCCAAGGGACATGTTTTGAGCACTAACCAAATACAGATAATGGCATTGCATTAGACCCCTATTATTTTCTACTCTTCAGATGGATTGGTGCGTTTTTGGGGAAGTGGATTCCGTTGTTAATCAGCAGTCATGTGGAAGGTGGAGAATTCAGGAGAGCTACAGCAGCTGTGAGACGTGCTGGAACACTGAAACTTTAATGAAGTCGTGTTCTATGTTATGAGCCACTGCAGAGAAGAGTGTGGCGTCTGTGGGTGTGTATGGTTCAGTGAATGAGGTAGAAGGGTTGAAGTATTCCATACATACAGTACTGTAACAAGATTGAAAGGGAGGTGTTTTTTTTTTTTTTAGCAGTGGAACATTTTGGACCTCAGTAGCATAATGGGAAGTTGATAGCACGGTAACTAATGATCCTGCAAATGCAACTCAAACAGCTGTGCAATAATGTAATGGAAATGTCTGCAAACTGACTATATAATGACTACAAATGTAAACACAAAGTACTCACCATACTTATTCATTCTTTCATTCTTAGTAACCACTTTATCCTGTTTAAGGTGCAAGGCAGCAATACACTACGAATGGTATGCCAATCCATTATAGGGAATCACACACACAGGCCCAGAATTCAAAATAACAATCATTTGCTATCCAGCATTGACCATTGTCACTAACTCCATCTGTGTTAGACATTCATTTAAGCAGAATGAAGTTCAATTCATTACAGCTCTAATACGCAACACTATGGCAATGCTCTGGATGATTTCTAAGCCTGAGCTGCTGTTTACATGTTAGCGCTGTCTGTTAAGAGGAGAACAATGATGCTAATTAACAGTGAGATTCACAGAATGCTGCTGCTGTGTTGCTTAGGTGGCAGTGTGGACAGGTGGTACCTTGTGCATATTCATAGCGCAACCATACCCCCCCACCACCCACCCACCCAGAGACCACAGGTGTGCAGAGAAATAAGCAAATGGCATTCAGGAAACTGGGTGCATGACTTGTTACCATAGCAATAGGTCTCCAGTCACACTGGATAATTTTATGCAATTTTCTGTATGTGTGTCTATATGCAACTAGCTTGTTCATTGAATCTATGATTACCAATTTTTCTCACAATTCAGCAGCAGAACCTATGAGTAACAGTGATATGTCTGTAAACCAGGATCATTGTGCAACACAATAAACAATCACTTGAAAATTCATAATGTTACTTGTTTAGCTCTTACTATAATCCACAACTGAGTATAGATATCAGTGTACAGTTATTATGATGTACTGATTACCCATTTGTGGTACAGATTTCTCTTGGATAGCATAGATTTTCTGCAGCATCTCCAGATAACTACAGGGGAGAGCAGAGAGATATTGAATATGCAGTATGTGCAGGCGTGTTGACCCCCAGCCCACAGAGGTCACAAAGTGAGCAATTGATTTGTCACGCCACCTGATTCCTGAATGTTTGCCAAACAAACCCTGGAGAGTGGAACCATGTAGGTTTAATGAACATACACAATCACACTGTGTATATGAGGCTTTGTGACTCATTTATGACTGAACTAAACAGGATAAACCGTGTTGGGCAAAATACATGGAATTGTCATGCCAATTCATTACATACATCCTTTGCAGCTTTGAGTCTTGCTTTCTGCTTCATGTTTCAGTTTTGAATTCAGTTCAGTTTGCTCCTTTGAAGAGTAAATTTACACTCTGCCATGCAGCTCTGGCAATCAGCTCCTCTCAAATAATTCTCGTTAGATGTTTTGCTGCATTGCAGTCCTCATTTGCTCCAAGCCTATACCATTGAAGGGATGGGGAGGGGGGATTACAATCCCTCCAAGCTTGACACTCCCTTCAAACGAGGGAGGAAATGAACACAGTGGCTCTGTTCATTGCTTAGTATGTCTGTGTAGCAGCAGTCCTTACATAACTTTATCATGATTCTTATGTCACATCCAGATTCTGGAGAGCAATGTCAAGTTTCTTCACATCACGTCTGTCTCTGTCTATCACTGTCTGGGACACTGTCTATTCTCTTTTTATTCATACATATTTTGTACAATTTGTAAGGATAGTATTGAACTTTGCTTATATCTGATACAGTGGATAATAAAAGTCTATACACCCCTGTTAAAATCGGCATGTTTTTGTGATGTGAAAAAGAAACCAACAAAAATCATGTCAGGTCTTTTTCTACCTTTAATATATTAATTGTTGCTAGTTTTTGCAATTATGGATTATTATAATTTTTTTCTTTTTCTATTCCCCACTAAAACATTTCTATTTCTTTTTCCCTTGAATTAGTTGGTTGCTATATATTAAATATAGTAAATATAGGAAATGTTCCAGGGTGTGTACACTTTTTTATTTATTTATTTATTTATTTTTATCTCCACTATATCATTGATGCTGTATATGCAGTGTGGCATATATTTGGAGAGTTTTGGCACAGTAGTGCACATTAGGCCTGCTGCGATAGCCGGTGTTCAGGCCGCACACTTATTACATCACTTGCCCACTGCGGCACCGCCCCCACTGTCGTTTTGCTTTTTAATAGTAATAAAAATCATTTAGTTCAGTTAGAGAACGGACTTGGAGAGCCAAGGGAACTGCTAATAGGCCTGATATGAGAAAGGTCATAAAGGCCAAGCAGACAAAGGAGGAGCGGTCCTGAGGGGCTGCTGAAGGACGTATCAGGGGACATGAGGTTGTTAGGGTGGTTAGCCCCCAGTACTACTGTAGGGCCTCCGCTAGCCAAGGCTGTCCCAAGTTTTCAGTGTTCTCTGGTCAGCGATCTGTCACAGGAATGAAAATCTGATGCTTTCCCTCCAATAGAATGTGGAAAAGTTTACATCACTAAAAGACCATCTGGCAGCATGGGAACTACTGTCAAATGTGTCTCCATGGGTTTTGTCTACCGTATAAAAGGGTTGTTGGGTCCAGTTCAGAGCTGGGGCATGGTCTTAGATGGCTGTCCAGCTCGAGTTTTTGGAGCGACCCTCATCTGGAGTGGGATATAAATCACCTAGGAATGAAGGCCATATTTCTAGCACTGAAATTCTTTCTTCCTCAATTGAGAGATCACCATGTGTTAGTTGTGACAGACAAGACAGCGGTGGTCTCATAGATCAAACAGCAGGGATTTTTACGTTCACGCCCCCTGGTCAGGCAGGCGCAACTAATTCTTTTCTGGGTGGATGGAAAGTTCTTGTCAGTTTGTGCAATGTACATTCCTGGCAACCAGAATGTGGGGGCAAACATCCTGTTGATGCAGGGGCTGGGGCCCGGGGGTTGGAGACTCCATCCTCAAGTGGTGGAGTCTGTATGGTGGAGGTTTGGCCAAGCGGAAGTGGATGTGTTTGCCTTTGAGGAAACAACACACTGCCCGCTGTGGTTTGCCCTGGACTGGAGGCTGTGGTGCACACAAGAGTGAGGTCACATCTGTACGCTTTTCCCCCAATCGCTCTGCTCCCACAAGTTCTAGTGAGAGTTCGCCAAGACCGTCTATATCTGCTGCTAGCCAACAAGTAGCAGCTAGTAGCACCGTATTCTTCAGCTCGAATATGGTTCTCAGAGATAATATCCCTGCTAGACATCACTCCTTGGGAGACTCCTCCCAGAAATCTTTCATCTCAGAAATATTGCTAAGATAAGAAATATAATGTCACTACATGATGCAGAAATACTAGCTGTGCTTTTGTCACCTCTAGGCTAGATTATTGTAATGCCTTACTGTCTGGATGTTCCAGTAGGTGCATAAACAAATTCCAGTTAGTCCAGAATGCAGCTGCAAGAGTCCTTATTAGAACCAGAAAGTATGACCACATCACCCCTGTCTAATCCACACTGCAATGGCTCCCAGTAAAATTTTGCACTGATTACAAAATACTACTACTGACCTATTAAGCACTAAACGGTCTCGTGCCACAGTACCTAAGCAAACTTTTGGTCTTCTATGATCTGCCATGCCTACTTAGATCAAAAGGTGCAGGCTATTTGTTGGTACCTCGAATAGTGAAGACTACAGCAGGAGGAAGAGTTTTTTCTTACAAAGCCCCACAGTTATGAAACAGCCTTCCAATTAATGTTTGGGACTCAGACACAATCTCTGTGTTTAAGTCTAGGCTGAACTGGCTTGCTCAATAGGGATATTTTCACACACTTAAAATCTGTATCCTGTGGTTATATGTTTCTGTAAATCTGCTTTGAGACAATGTCCATTGTTAAAAGTGTTATACAAATAAAATTGAATTGAATTGAACTCCTGTCTCCAGGGATCTACTGTCTCAGGCTGGAGGGCTGATTTATCACCCTTGGTCTGGCCCCTGAGGGGCACCAGCTCATAGATTCTGGTCTCACAACTGAGGTTGTAGAGACCATGTTGAACACTACAGCACCATCCATGAGCAAATTGTATGTGCTCAAGTGGCGACTTTTTGTCTTGTGGTGTGAGGAATGTCAGCTAGACCCAGTGAACTGCGCAATAGCTACAGTCCTGGAGTTCTTACAAGAACATTTCTTAGCAGGGTTGGCTCCTTCTACAATCATGATCTACGTGGCCGTTATTTCGGCCAGCCAAGCGCCTGTTGATGGAACCTCTGTGGGGTAACATCCTCTAACTTCAAGGTTTATGCATGGTGTCAGGCAGCTGAGGCCTATTTGCAGACCAGGAATACATTCCTGGGACCTTTCTGTGGTCCTGGAAGGTCTGTCAGGTGCCTCATTTGAGCCCTTAGAGTCACCCTCTGAGAAGCTTCTGACTCTAAAGGTAGCTCTTCTGCTGGCCCTGACATCTCTCAAGCGAGTAGGAGATGTATAAGCTCTCTCTGTTGGACCTTCCTGCCTTGACTTTGCCCTTGGATTAGCCAAGGCCTTCCTATATCCTATGCCGCATTATATTCCTAAAGTGCCTACATCTGCTGCCCAGCCAGTAGTGTTGCAGGCTTTCTGCCCTTCTCTGTTCCTCATACCAGAACAAGAGAAATTGCACCTATTGCATCCAGTAAGGGCTCTCTGTACTTACGTCCACCTCTCTGGCCAGTGGCGTAAGTCTGAGCAGCTTCTGATCTGATTTGGCTGCTTTGGTTTCCCACAGCGTAAAGCTCACGCAACATTGAGTTCCTTTTGAAAGGGAACATCTAGGTTACATAACTGAAAAGGGAACGAGACGTTGTGTAGCTTTGTCATACTGGGGCATGCCTGTGAATTGCGTCTTTGCTTCAGATAATAGAGGCTGATGTTTACAGGTGCCATTTTTATATCATGCGACACGCTTAATTGCCACATCACCTGATCATGGCAGGCCTATAAATTCATGATGTTACACAAGCTTTAGATACCGGTCACGTGCGAGGGCACTTTCCACAGCATAAAGCTCACACAACGTCTCATTTCCTTTTCAGGAAAGAGGGTTACATGCGTAACCCAGACATTTATCAGCTATTCTAGGGATTGGGTAATGAGGATTTTTTAAACTTGTTTTTGCTAAAATCAGATTTATTTTTCAATTATCAGATTACTTTGCACATGAACACACTCAATGATTTCATTGTCTGATGAACACTGTTGTTTCAACAATTATTACCAACTACTCCATCAAAGGAATAATTTTTCTGTCATTTAAATACAGTGGTAATGTAAATGTAACGTGATTTCAGTGATATTCTGCGTGAGAGGTTAGGCCACATTAAAGAGTGATTAGATCTCATTATTTGCTTTAAACAAATTACACAGAAGAGCATGTAGGACAGGAGAAGCCCCTAATGTCTTAAGAACTTCAAAAGGATGGGAAGATACCTTCTGGCGTTTTATAGGACACTTTGATGTCTCACTATCCTATCAATGTCTTGCTTATCTCTTTGATGTTACAGGCACAGTTGATTTGTTTCAGATAGTCCAAGGTTACCATTAATGAAGTCAGACCTCCACCTCTGACAAACAGAGCATCTTGGATCACTACAGTAAATGTCATATAACTTCCCAATGAGGATATTATCTATAGAATGGGTATACACATCCATATCTCAGGTCCAAAAGTCTGAGAACACTAGTTAAAATGCTTGTATTTTTCATTATTTTCTATTTTAATACAACAATGTTTATTATATTATTGATAACTTGAGTGAAATGTAGAATCTTTGATATATTTACATGAATTTAATAGTTTATTAATACAACCCCCAATTCTGGGTAAATATAGGACAGAACACATTTTGGGCTAATGTTAGTTTGAAGGTTCTTGAAAGGGACCTTGAGCCACACTGAGTAGGTACTACTAAGCGTTGGTCATCGATTGATCGCAGATTGCGTGAGGGAACATAAGCCTTCAGGAGAGTGTTGAGGTAGGAGGGTGCTGTTCCAGACAAGATCTTGTATGTGAGCATCAATGCCTTGAAGTTGATGCGGGTGGCTACAGGAAGCCAGTGGAAGGAGATGAGGAGGGGCGTGAGATGGGTTCTCTTGGGCTGGTTGAACACAAGTCTGCTACATAGCTAGTCTGCTACAGACGTTACTAATGTACTTCTAATTAACTGCAATCTTTTGTTTCTTCAGCAGAATATTAAAAATTCAATAACATTGCAAAGACAAAGTGCACTAATGCATGTGATACTAATTTAAGTTCCTTTCTTTATAGAGACATTTTTAGCTCGGTAATCATATGCACTGTAATGTCCTCATTATGTGTCTGTGGGTTTTTTTTTTGGTCTTCCTTTCTCTGCACTTCAGTTGACCTGTCTTACAGGGTTACTGTCCTTTCATCACCCACTATATCCTGCTTAACCTTTGATAACGGTCAAAACTAGGTCTAAGGGGGCTGCAGAATGGTAAATAGCATATGATGGATTTTCTCTTACTAGCTTGCTGCACCATTATCCCATGTTATGCCATGAAGTTTTACTGGGACTAGACTCTCAGAATTATTGGCATGTTGTTTTGAAACCTAGTGATCTTCATGTGTCCCTGAAATGGGAAGCAAATTTCAAATGGACTCCACAGCAGTAAAATCCGCCTTACTGTGTCAATCAGACACCAATTCAGTAACAATGCTTAACATATTTTACTAATCTAACAACAGTACTCTTTTGGAATCAGAGCACTGGGGTGGTTCTCTTGGTTTGTTAGGAGTTCAATAACACGATCCTGCTAAATGGCTGGTCTGCTACAGACTTTTAATGTACTTCTAATTAACATCAGTCCTTTGTTTCTCCTTCAGATTTTATGCATATTATTTCAAAATAACTATTTCCATTATAAACTCTCAGAGGACAGTGCACAAGTGAGAGATGAGACAGAGGAAGAATGTGATCAGTAATGGTTGGATAACTCCCAGTCTCCTTAATCATCAGTAACAATCGTGATTAAATGTTTAGTCCCTCTATACTCCGTCATAACTGACCTTAGTGCTGTCTGGTATCTTTCGGCTTTGTACTGAGCTTGCAAATGATAGTTTGCAAAGACCATGCCAGCCCTTAAGGAAA
The DNA here is from genome assembly GCF_023375685.1 of Ictalurus furcatus. Taxonomy (NCBI): domain Eukaryota; kingdom Metazoa; phylum Chordata; class Actinopteri; order Siluriformes; family Ictaluridae; genus Ictalurus; species Ictalurus furcatus. Next base: position 13,705,607 of record NC_071279.1, read on the forward strand.
TTGGAATTACACTGACCAAAAGGTGTGTGGAATCTTCAGATGTTTCAGTTGCAAGGTTTATTCAGGCCATTAATTCCCATAGAAATGAACAGTTACTCATGCGGTAAGGGTCTAATCTTGTTAGCTGTGAACTGTGAACTAAAGTGCTCTTGATATGCATTGTGCTGCTGCCATGTAATTGGTGTTCTTGATCATGTGGAATCGGTTAATAGTCCTGATGATATATATATATATATATATATATATATATATATATATATATATATATATATATATACTCAGCAAAATAAGAAACGTCTACTCACATTCAACTGCTTTTATTTCCAGAAAATTTCTTAACATAATATTAAAATATTTGTAATATTTTTTTGTAAATATTTGTATTAATGTAAAAACATCCAGCAACTGAGACATAACCTGAACAAGTTTCATAGACATTTGATGAACAGAAATGGAATAATGGGGGGGGGATTAAAAGTAACAATACACCAGCTGTTTTAAGTACTACAGTGCATCTCATCCTCATTGACTGCACCAGATTTGTCAGTTCTTGCTGTGAGATGTTATCTCACTCTTCCACCAAGGCATTTGCAAGTTCTCAATCACTTCAGGAGGACACACATGGTTACATGTAATTTTCCATTGCAAGGACGATCAGGTGTCCTAGTATTTATTATTTCAATAATATGTTTAAGGTACACTGCCAATATTATATAATGGACGAAGAACAATCAAAGAAACAAATGGCAAATTATGAAAAATAAAACTAAACAATAATAATAATAATAATAATAATAATAATAATAATAATAAACTAGTGAATCTGTTGATCTGAACTGACTGGAGTATTGTTTTTAAATAATTCATTGCAGGGTTTGTCAAGACTAAATAAGAATTTAAAATACTGCAAATAATACATAGCTTTAAGTTCTTCTTGCTCTTTTGCTTCACGTTCTTGGCGCCTTTTCTTTCTTTTTCTCTGCTCCTGATGGATAACGTCGTTTGGAAGCCACAGCCATATGTCAAAACACATGTCAGTGATGTCATTACCTGCCACACTGCGTATGATGTCTGAGTCCGAAACAGTCATTAAATCAATATTATCATGTATTTAATTATTTTTATTTTTTATATATATATTTGCATGTTTTATATATATATATATATATATATATATATATATATATATATTTACCAACGGTAAATAATAGACGAGATCAAGGGGCCCCCCTGGTGGTTCGGGGCCCTACGCAACTGGCGTAGTTTGTGTATAGGGAGGACCAGCACTGCTTATTATGTCTAATTAAATAGTGGAAATTGTTCACTACTTTTGTCAGATGGTAGCTGCTCAGACTAAGCTGGATTTTTCAGCAGGGAAATACACTATATAGCCAAAAGTATGTGGACACCTGACCATCACACCCATCTGTGGTTCTTCCCCAAACTGTTGTCACAAAGATGGAAGTGCACAATTGTACAGAATGTCAGTTTCTCTTCACTGGAATCTAAATCTGTTCCAGCATGGCAATGCCCCTGTGCACAAAGCGAGCTCCATGAAGACATGATGTGTTACGCTTGGACTGGAAGAGTCCTGACCTCAACCCCACTGAACACCTTTGGGATGAACTGGAACACCGAGTGCACCCCAGACCTCCTCACCAACATCAGTACCTGATTTCACTAATGCTCTTGTAGCTGAATGATCACAAATCCCCACAACCACGCTCCAAAATCTAGTGGAAAACCCTTCCCAGAAGAATGGAGCTTATTAAAGGGTGACTAAACATCTGGAATGGGATGTTCAGCAAGCACATCTGGGTGTGATGGTGATGGTCAAGTGTCCACATACTTTGGCAATATAGTGTATTTACAGTTGCGTGTAATTTGTGTTAGTGTTAATTTGTTATTCTAGCAGCACACCAGGCTTGGGCAGCTGCGTGCCTGAGAGAGAGAGAGGGAGAGAGAGAGAGAGAGAGCGCGCTCGTGCACGTTCGCTCGCGCGCGAACGGTTTTCTTCTCCTCTCCGTCTATTGTACGACTTCTCGCCTTGGAAACACACGTCTGTACCCACCTTGTATTGTCACTCGAAGCGGAAAACACAGACTGTTTTTTTTCTGTTACTCCTTGGAAAAGGTAAGTGTTTTATTATTATTATTATTTTTTTTACTCTTCCACTTGCAATGTATATGCACGGAGCGCGTGCATTTGAAAGTATTTACACGTCGTTATCGGCCACCTTCATTCCGTTTGAATGCTTTCAGTGATAACAAAACCCTTTTAAATGCATTTCCCTGCAGAGATAAATACATGTTCCATTTAAAGCCTTCAAAACGGCCATACCAGGACTTACTTGCATGAACAATTCCTACAATAATGAAAGAAAAACAAACAATAAAGGACATATGGTTTTGTGTAAAGGGCCACTGGTAACTATTTACTCGTTAATGGACCTTGAAGGCATTGCTCATGTTTTTATTTTGTGTCGGTATGCGCTTTATCAGTTTGTTGCACGTGAGATTGGAGTCCAGGGTTAAGCCTAATGGGAGGCAAAGTTCCTCTGCAGTAAGCTACGACAGCTTGGCGTCAGTGATGTAAACATCTTAATAAGCTATAATGCAGTTTACTTAAAGGTCAGATTGCCAAATTCAAATCATTATCGTTGCAACGAACTTAGACCCTCAAGGTCATCGCAGAAAGAAGAGAAGTGATGGATGCAAGAGAACGTTACACAATGCGTCTGCTCCAGTAAAGCAGATCCTCTTTCATTTATATCATATACTGTATATAGTCCATAGAATCATATGGATTGCTCAGTTAAGACTAAGCAATAATGACAACATAGTGCATCACAATCATATATCTACATCAGAGATTAAGCTGTAATCTTGCATTGTGTTAAGCATCTTTGGATGTGGCATGGGTCAGCATTGTACTATTTAATAACCTCATATCCAATAAACACCACAAGTGCTGTGAAAATGATAATGATTGTCATAATTGTTTCAGAAGTGGTAATAAGATAATGAATCTACTGCTGAGTACAATTGTTAGTCATAATCTAGTTGTGAATGTTGACAGGACTGGAGCCAGATGTGCTTTGCTCTGCTCTCAATAGCAGCCTGTTTTTCTCTCTGTGTAATTGAAAAAGATCAATTTTGTGTAGCTGCATTAAAGCAGCATTGCCTGAAAAGCCAAAATCATTCATACAGATCGATTCAACCTGGTCTGCTTGTATAGGGAAAAGCTTCACACTGGGTTTTTTTTTGGTGTTGTTGTTAAAGCATAAATAACAGTGATCTAGACTAGATAGAAAATAGACAGGAGGTGATAGTTGCTTGTTTATGAGTCTTGTGCTCAATTCTATCACTAAACTGATCATCGTTGAAGCTCATAAACTAGAAAGCATACATTTTTTTTTTACCTGTAATATCTCATTTCTCCCTGAATAAGACGTTATAGTACACAAAAAACACCCACATCCTTTTGAATGTAAGGATCAATTCAAATGTAAAAGATTGGCCATGTCAGGATGGAGTGGATGTACATTTTATGCAAATGCTGTGCTCTCAAAAGAGAAACCCAAGCAATAGAAAATATTACTTGTGCTTTAGAACATGACTGCATTGTATCCATACAACGCAATATCAGTCTTATCATGGTATCTGTTTAGTTCTTGTAAATGCATATGTAGCATGTTTCAATAAATATACCACACCTTGTAATGGCATTTTTGTGTAATGTTATTTTAAAGAAGTATATATGGTGTTAACAATATAACTATTTTGAATGTCCCTATCATGGCGTATCACAACATGCTTTTTTTTCTGGATTGCAAAACACTCTGAGAAACACTGATTTGCCAGGGCTATAATCTATAAAATAGTTGAATCTGTTGGGGTGTTAGTGTATTTAAAGAAACAACCCAGTTTTATGTGGTAAGTCTGGAATCTGTTTATAATTACACTTACTAGATTCCATAGAGGACCAGTCTGTGCTGATTTTTTTCCTGATTCCGAGCACATGAGGGTACTGTAAACACCCTACAGTGACATCTGCTGTGTCACATAAAAATGCTTGGGGCAAGCTGGTGGATGTGAGGAGAAATAATCTGAAAAGATCTGGGTTCCTGCATTACCACCTTGTTTGACGTGGAGCCATTTTTTCATCATCTTGCAGCATTGGCTTTTTGTGTATATGATGTGATGTGTACTTTAGCCACGACCTCTGACCATGGATTGCAGTTCCAAGAGCAGTGCAGCGTGGGTGGTGAGGTGAGATATGGAGTCGAATGCAAATGCTATTCTTCATCCACCTCCACACAAGGAAAACTCATGAACCAAAAATGCTGTTAAATCCTCCATTTCTTTGGAAATGAAATACCACTCATGTGAGAAATTTAATTACCGTTTGTGTTTATTTCCAAATTTCAAAGTCGACTACAATTCTATCTCTATTTCTTTGCTTATTAATTGTTTGTCTAAGAATGTAACAATGCCTCTTTATTATTGTGTGACTGCTTAATGAACCAGTCCACCAGATAACACTGCAATATCTGTGTGTGTGCAGTCACATGTGTTCGCCTGTGACACAGGCTCGGAAGCAGGTTCAAAACAGATGCTTGTCATACAGATAAACAGTGGCAAGCTAGTTGAAATAACATCACCCTTCTAAAATGGACTGGCACAGTGGGGAAGATGGCAGCAAATTTGTGGATTTTAAAGGATTTGGCTTCAATTCTGATGTGGTTTTTTGAGAAGCCATCTGCCATGTTATTCCATCAAACCTCCACAGAGATTTCAGGAAAGCTCGCTCTCTTCTAAACTGTTATGCAAGCTATGCAAGTCTAATTTTCTCTGCCCATACCTATGCCTGTGTGTTTACCGAAATACATTGTATGCATGCAACATTGCTCCCTGTGGTCATATCAGCGTATGTAATTTGCCCATTACTTTGATTGCTCATTCTGTTTTTTTGTTAGGACTCTTTTGTCTGGTTAATTACACCAAACATATGTTTGATACAACCTAAATTATCTATCTGATGATATCATCCCCACTGACTGTCTCTATTCATGATTCAGTAGCTATAATAATCACCAAATACCATGATACAGCCTTTGTACTGGGCCTCAAATGTATATGTAAATGTAAATTTAATATATCAGTATATTATGGGCGGCTGTGGCTCAGCAGGTTGTCCACTAATCGTAGGGTTGGCGGTTCGATTCCCGGCCCACGTGACTCCACATACCGAAGTGTCCTTGGGCAACACAAGTTGCTCCTGATGGCAAGCTAGCACCTTGCATAGCAGCTCTGCTACCATTGGTGTGTGTGTGAATGACAACCAGTGTAATGTGCTTTATAAGTGCAGACCATTTACCAGTATATTTGCGGCACTTTGTCTCATATCTAGGTATGGCACCTTCCATGATTAAAAAAATCACAGATGATAGTGTTGTTAACATAGTAACATGCAATATCACAATATATTGTATAACTGATTCTCAGCACATCTGTGCTTGTTTCAGGTAGTCCTGTCACAATCATTACATAATCTCCTAACTGGTTATTCGAGATGATTGTGTAATCAAATCACTGCACCATCATATTTTAATAAATGTTACTATATCAAGGGCTCTTAACTATGAACTATTTGTAACTATGTATTGCAGTGTAACAGTATTATTTGTAAATGTTCAAGAGGACAAGCCTGTTTTTAACACAAAATTACACAACTTATGCAGTAATGGCCAATAGGAACACCAGTGCAATCAGCCACAAACATATCCACATCAAACATTTGGGTACAGGCTTTAGATGTGTTTATATTTTGTATCAACTCAAAGTTAAAAAATGTTTTTTTTTGCATTTGAGCACATGTACCTTTTCTACGTTAATCACTTAATTGGCCAATATAGTAGTTGTCATAAATTATAGACAAATGTAGATCTGTTCATTTTTCTCTGGCCTGTCTCCTGCAGAGACACCATGGGGAAACAGAACAGCAAGCTGACCCCTGAGGTTATGGATGATCTGGTAAAGAACACAGAGTTTAATGAGCATGAGCTAAAGCAGTGGTACAAAGGTTTCCTAAAGGACTGCCCCAGTGGCCGCCTCAACCTCGATGAGTTCCAGCAGCTATATGTGAAGGTGAGCACATACCATTACTTTCCATATTCTTACGTTTGGTCGGGTGCTCTTCCACATGTCATTGGACATTTTGACCTATGAACCTCTGGACAGATGTTAATGAAGGCTTTGAACTGCTGACATAAAGTGTTTAAAACTGCAAGATGTATGATTTTTGAATTTCACTACTTGAACATTTCCTAGCATGAGTTTTGCTGCATCATTCTTCTCCTCATAATTACATTTAAATAGAAAATTAGACTGTGTTCCAAACCACACAATGTACACTAAGGAGTATGGCTAAATAGTAGTGACAGTGAGTCCTATTTAACGTGGGAGCATTCAGTTGGTATTTGCAAGTGTAGGCGACTCATGATTGTTCATTATTACAGAAGCTTTATTGTGCACTGTCTGGCTTTCTGATTCTTACTGCTGATGAGTGGTTTGCATCTGGTGGTATGACTTCTAGATTTCTGCTCTGCTGGATTGTGATACCGTCACCCCTGCCCTGTGAAGGTTGTTGAAGTCGTCACTGATTTCTGTTTTTGGGTTTTCCTTCACAGCTCTCACAATGTTTCTGTCATCAATTGCTGTTGTTTTCCTTGGCCGACCTGTTAGATGTTTGGTCGCTAATACACCAGTGGTCTCTTTCCTTTTCAGGACATTCTGAATTGCTAAAGAATTGGTCTTGCTAATAGTTTCTGTACTATTGTAAGGGACTGTAAATATACAGTAAATATACAACGGGACTAAATGATCAATTCAGCCATCTGCACTGTTTTGAGGCCACTTTATTTGCTGGATCAGCTTTGCACACAAAGGAATTTAATCTTCTGGACACTAACCCTTTTAGCAATTGTGTGATGTGTTTCCCAGCAACAGTGTATCAGGGAGATGGTTTTATTAAAATCCAGAGGCAAAGATAGTGAGAAAATGGATGACCTTGCATTATCAGGGTGGTGTGGGGCTGGGAAAAGTGGCATGTGTGTGTGTGTGTGTGTGTGTGTGTGTGTGTGTGTGTGTGTGAGGGAGAGGAAGAGCACGACACAGTGGCTTATTCCAGGAATGATTCAATAAGCCTTCATGCCACAGCTTTTTAACATGCACACTTTATGCAGGATTGTACATTAACTTATAGAGAAATAGAAATGGAGTTAGCGAAACTTGAAATCGTTTCAAAATAATATTTCAAAAGTATTAATCCCCACAAGTGGGGAAATGATGTTATTGTAATGTAACAGGTTTATAAATATATTTTTTTCATTTCAGCTTCTTTCTACAAATAATTGCTTACAATCAGTAAAATACTAGAAATAGATTTAATAATAATTTATTTAGTTGATTGTAATGTCAATGAACACAAAGTCACACAGAGTTATTCCTGTAGAAGGGAAATACATTTCTTCTCTGGGGTTAATAAAAGTTTGTCTACACTAACATCCTGTCCGTGGTGCTCTATGAGTCAACCATAATTCAATAAAAGGGCTTTGTATAAAATTTCCGTACTGTTTTCCTATTGCATTTCGTTTTATTCAGAGATATTTCATTAAGTTTGTACTTAAGGAGATTTTAATCATGCTTTTGGGTGTTGTCATGTTACACTGACATTAAAATATGTTATTAATTGTTTTTTTTTGTAAAATAAAGTGCAGAAGCAGACAGTTTTGTAGTTTTTAAAAGGTTAAAGGGTAATGCTGTAGTCCTTGAAAAAAATCCCATTGCTGTGACACAGTCAAAAACAAGTCTGTCACTGACGCAGAACAACACTTCACAGCACATGCCAGGTGGCTGACCTTGGACAGTTCTGACATTCTCTCAAGCAATGGAGCTTGGGTAAAATAAACAAGCCTTGGTTAGCTTGTTGTAGCACAGCAACCCTGACGCCTGTCTGTTCAATGTTGCCCCAAGGTCTTCCCTTTTCCAGTGATCTACGGACTAGCCGGGCCTGAAAACATCACTCAGATGGAGACTTTCGATTTACTAGACACGTGGTACGGAACTGTATTAATTGTACACTCTCTGTTTTTTGTGGTGCCAGTTCCCTAACACATGTCTAGTAAATCGAAAGTCTCCATCTGAGTGATGTTTTTCAGTGTGCACTGTGTATTTGGGTTGAATGTTAAAGTTCTTACAATTGCCCATACATGTTTTTTTAAAAAAAAAAACAAGATGCATTTAGTGAAAATAGTTTTTCAAATCCTTGCATTTCACTTCTTTACCACCAGCAAAACAAAATATTTCTACAGCATAATGTGGAAATGTTTGCATACTTTGTATCAAAACAGACTGGCATAATGTGACTTTTTCTTGTGTACCGGCACTTGTTGCCGTTCTCTCAAGAGACGTCTCAAGATAAAAAAAACAACAACCTCAAGATACATAAATGGGCAAAAGGGCCCAAAGACAATGCATGAGTTGCAGCCTTTATTATGAATAGGATGTTTATAGGCATTGAAATTGGCATTAGAATTACAGGAATATTCCTGTATACATGGTTGTTGTAAGTATGTTGTAAGTATGACTAACGTGCCATTCCTAAATACAGTGCTGAGAAAAAGTATTTGCCCCATTCTGATTTCTTCTGGTTTTGTCTCATCTCATACAAGTAGTTTCAGGAATAAAAACTAAATCTAAGATAAAACTAAGTCAACCTGAGTAAACACAAAATACAGTTTTTAAATTATATTGTTATTTTTTTAAGAAAAAAAATTATAACTCAGTACCACTTGGCCTGTGTGAAAATGTATTTGCCCCCGTAGGTACTAATTCCCCACATCTAAAAAATTGCATACATAATAGGGTTCAGCTGGACTAGACGCAACTAGGCCTGATTACTGCAAAACCTAATCAAATCAACACTTTAATAGAACTTTATCAACAGCATGAAGTTGGTTAAAAGGTCTTACCCTGTAACACACGATGCCAAAGTTGAAAGAAATTCCAGAAATGATGAGGAAGAAGGTGATTGAAATACATCAGTCTAGGAAGGGTTACAAAGCTATTTCAAAGGCTCTGGGACTCCAAAGAAACACAGTGAGAGCCATTATCTCCAAATAGAAAAACTCGGCACAATAGTGAATCTTCCCAGAAGTGACCGACCTTCCAAAATTCCTCCAAGAGCACAGCAACGACTCATCTAGGAAGTCACGAAAGAGCCAAGGACAACATCAAAGGACCTACAGGTCTCTCTTGCATCAATAAAGGTCACTGTTCATGACTCCACTATCACAAAGACGCTGGGCAAAAAATGGCATCCATGGAAGAGTGGTGAGGTGAAAACCACTGCTAACCCAGAAGAATATTAAGGCTCATCTGAATTTTGTCAAAACACACCTTGATGATCCTTAAAACTTTTGGGAGAATGTTCTGTGGACTGATGAGTTGAAAGTGGAACTGTTTGGAAGACAGGGGTCCTGTTACATCTGGTGTAAATCAAACACAGACTTCCACAAAAAGAACATCATACCTACGGTCAAGCATAGTGGTGGCAGTGTGATGGTGAGGAGATGCTTCGCTGCTTCAGGGCCTGGGCAACTTGCGATAATTGAGGGAATTCTGCTCCCTACCAGAAAATCCTAAAGGAGAATATAAGTTGAAACAAAAGTACAACTGGATTATGCAGCAAGACAATGATCCAAAGCATAGGAGTAAATCCTAGTCCTAGAAGTAAGTGAAAGTCTGATCTCCAGTTATCAGAAGCGTTTGGTTGCAGTTATTGCTGCTAAAGGTGGCACAACCAGATTTTATGTCTAAGGGGACAATTAGTTTTGACATTGAAGATAGGTGTTAGATAACTTTTTTGCTGCAATAAAAAACTATTGTGTGTTTACTCAGGTTTCCTTTGTTTTATGTTGTATTTCGCTTGAAGATTTAAAACGATTTAGTATGAGATATACTATTTAGCATGAGATGAGAGAGAGACACAAAAACAGAAGAAATCAGTATGGGGCAAATACATTGTTAGAGCACTGTACCTAGCCTACAGCTAAGCATCTCTTAGCACCCACAGTTCCTTGCCAACTGAGCATGCACATATATATCTGAGCGGACGAGCTCAGAAAAAAAAATGGTGGAAAACAGCGCGTCAGCTCTTTTTAAGTATTAAACCTTGGTTAAAGAAGACTTGTTTAACAATACCTGAATAAAGTGTTAACTTGTTGAAGGTTTAAACAACAAAACAGTTGTCACAGCGTTTGAACTTGTGATCTCCATCATGCCTTAGCCAGCCAAGCTAATGGCAATGAATTTACCTCAGTCTGTTAACACTGCCCAAATTAAACTGCTAATTCATTTAACTTTCCTGTTGTGCATTTTGCCATTAATGCGGTTGCTTTAATCTGGTGGTCCCTTTAAGATTTTTTATTTATGATGACTTCGAAGGTCACATGACAATGCCAACATGCCAGATGTAGTATATCCAGGATTGTATTCATACAACACACACATATTGATTAGTAGGTACTGTCACAGTACGCGAATTTGGACGCAGCCAATGTGAGTGCAGCGCAGTGGGGGAGTGGGGAGGTCACAAGTTTGTGGAGATGGCGAAAAGAAAGAATTCAGAGGAGCATCGAAAATTTCAAAGTTGACTGGACTGAAACGTGTTTTTATTGAAAGCTCTGGTGCTCTGCTGTGTCTGATTTGCACAGAACGTATTGTCTCGTTTAAAAAAATCAACTTTTAAGAGACAGTTTTTGCAGCAAAGTACCCGGTCGGCGCAAGCTGAAGGAAGGTGCAGAGCTCCAAGGTCAAGTGGCTTTTATTGTCATTTCAACCATTTCAGCTGGTAAAATACACATTGAAACGAAACAGCATTCCTCCAGGACCATGATGCTACATGAAACAACACACTAACTACGTGAGACAACACAGAACTAAATGTAAACATAAATGGCAAGCCGGACAGCAGCAGCTGCAAGCGTGGACAGAGGCAGCTGTAAGCCTGCATGCTGCCATTGGAGATTGTAAGGATTCCTTCTCAAGATTGCGGACCATTTCAAAATTGACATGGTAGACAAATGTATCCCACAGATACAACGTTTCAAAGAATTTGGATCAATGGCAGATTGTAAGTTTATTTTTGTAGTTTTCTACAAAAAAGGGTCAGTGAGAATTTTGGAGAATGACTTCGTGCCGCTACAATGCTACTTTAACATTATTTTGAATTCATTCCTGCTGCTATAATATAAATTTAAGTTACTCCATGCTGCTATAACATTATTTTTAATCACTTTATGCTGCTATAACCCTATTTAACTTAACAAGTGTGTCTGTAGAGACAGAGAGACTTCAACACAAAATATTGGGCAGGGTAATAAAGTAAATGTGCAAACAAATACGCACACCGTCTATCTTCAAATTTAAGTTGAAAAATTATTTTATGTAATGTAGTGTGGCAGTTGTTTTGGTTTCTTTTCATCTGACCAACATCATAACACCATTGTATTTTAGCTTTGCAAAAAAAACCATCCCAGCCAAGTACAGTTACACAAGCTGCGAGAGACTTGTAATGCATATGCACAGAGCTCCACACATATACAGTGCGTGTGCAATTACAGTGCATTTCTGTTAAAATGTCGGCTCTGGGGTGGACAGGGAGCAGGAGCTCAACTCCTCAGACGCGGACCTCAGCACAGTGTTATCTGGAAGTAAGTGTTAAAGTGGAAGTTTTATACGAGGATAGGCTAACTATGCTAACAGGCTGAGCAAAAACAAGAGCACCAGGAGTCACATTCTACGCTATAATGCGATGTTGATCTCCCTCAAAGTTTGCCTTGATTGTTCTATTTACACTTTTACATTGCACACATTTTGTAACATTTTATTTAATTATTTAATAAGTTCAAGAGTTTCTTTAACACTTATTTACTTATTTATCTTCATATACGATAAGAGAAGATATATTTTTTATTTCTATTTTGTTTTTGACTGTTTTTTGACTAAAAATATTTGTTGTTAGCCTTAATAAAGTGGGAAAATTAAAAATACAGTGGTTAAATTCAACCCCTTTTTTTCTACTGGTCTTTGTTTTAAACAGATTAAAATTGATCAATAATTATCGATACCGAATGATATGAAACATTATATCGTGATAAATCTTTTAGCTGTACTGCCCAGCCCTACATTAAATAGTAGTTTAAGGAAAAATATAATGCGTATTCTAAATACCAAACTATTGGCATCTTCCCGCGGTTAAAACATACATTGGGTCATTACATGAGAGATGATGAATTTCAGCAAGCAGCACTCTATTTTTAACATACTGTCTGATGTTCATTCATGTTTATTTTTTGATAAGACATGTATTTAAGACAAGGAGATGATCCAGTTCTCACGCTTTTTGCTGCTGTTTTGAGTCAGCAGCCACGAGCATGGCTACCCTTCTAACGGACCATAAAGAGCATCAAAACAATATTTAATGTTTGAATTTTGTGATTAAAAAATACATAATTTGGAAACCAAGTTGGATATAAATCACAACTGTTTGTCAGAAATGTATCTGGATGTGATTTAACACTAGTTAGTTTGGAAGGAATAGGCTGCAGAGGGTTACATAATGGCATTTGGAGCTATCACAGCAGATGGAAGAATGTGCCAACTGGACACAATTTCCCCGTCAGGCACCTGGCCCAGCTCACTCAATCAGGGGAGAGGGCTAGCCACAGGACGGGAGAGAGACAGACCCCTGCGCATAGTGTTAATTTTATGTAATCCACTACATCAGAGGTTTCCGACTGAGGTGTTGGAGGGCTGGACTACAGCCCAGCTCTAATTTTAAGCTTTCTGCCCCTTTTGAAGCTTTCTGGCAGAGGCAGTCAGGTTTTTATTTAATACCTGTTGATATTTGATAGAGTTCATGATGCCATGTATCCTCCACGTCCTCTGGCAGAAAAACAGCCACAAAACAAGAGCCACCATCATATTTAACCGTGGACATCAGGTACTTTTCCATATGGCTACCTCTCTGTGTGCACCAAAACACTGGTTATAAATGTAACTGTGGTTCTGTGAATTCTGGATGTAACAGTAGTGGATGATCGCAGCACCAGCCAGATAGGTCAAGAAAATAAATATCAATCAAGTCACGTGGTGATGTGAGCTGAGTGGAGGTGATATAAGCCACTGCAGCTCAGCACTTCACCTCGGAGCATCTTCTCACACACTCAGAGTGACCGGGAACTCTGTGGTCATCTGGAATTCACAGAAGCACGGTTACATTCGTAATGAGCATTCTGTTTCATCCCTCCTGACCGCCAGAGAGGGTGCAACAGTCGTGGATGACTCATACCAGAAAAGTCATGAGGAGTAACTCACCAGAACAGACCACTGGCGAAGCACAGCCGAGCTCACATCATGGGATGAAGCAATGTTGACATTATAGAATCTTGTGAAGGTGCAGGGAGAGGACCATATCGCTGCAGCCCAGATGTCACTAAGAGGGACACCTCTGAAGGCAGCCCATGAAGATGAAACAGTCCTGGTAGAATAGCAAGTCATGATCCCAGGCATGGGTTGCTAGGCCTGCTTGTACGCTAAGGCAATAACCTCAACTACCCACCGTGACAGCCTCTGTTTAGACAGAGGGGCACCCTTCGTAACACCGCCATAACAGACAAACAATTTTTCCGACTGTCTTAACTGCGCTGTAGCCTCTACATAGCACCTCAAGGCCCTTACGGGGCACAAGAGCAGAGAACGCTGCTCAAGGCCTGTCGGCTAGAAGGAACACAGCTCGATCGACTGATTAATGAACTGGTGTAGGAGCACTTTAGGAAGTAAAGCTGGATTGGGCCAGAGGACAACTCTGGTACCCTCCGGTTTCCATCTCATGCATGACTGCCTCACGGACAGCGCGTGAAGCGCACTTGAAGATTTTTGTATCCGACACTTTTTGTAGATGCCACAGCCGGAAGAAAAGCCACCTTCAATGACTTCCAAGACCTGCCCCCTCCAGTGAGAACAGTGTGAATGACCGAAGGCTCACAGTCTGCTAAGTGGGAGTCGGCCCCAGAGGCCAGATCCATAACTGTAGATGGGCCATGTTTGGATGCCAAATGCGGCCATCCAGCTGAGACAATAGATCTCTCCTGAGAGGAAGCTGCCTTAGTCTGTCCCTCAGCAAGGTTAGGAGCAAGGGAAACCATGGTCTGGACAGCCACTGTGGTGCAATCAGAAGCACCCTGTGCCTGCCTTATGCAATTCTGTGAAGTGTCTCCCACAGCAGAGGAATTGGAGGAAAGGCATACAGGAGACAATCTGGCCAATTGTGTGACAGCATGTCCTGCCCCAGTGGACTGGAAGTTTCCATGCGGGCAAACCAGAACTGGCAGTGAGTTTTTTTCTCCAAAGCGAATAGATCCACTTCCACCACACCAAACTCCTGCCATATGTCCCGTACAACATTCAGGTGGAGCCTCCACTCGCCAGGATGAAGCCAATTTCTGGACAGAGCATCTGCAGCCTGATTTATCCCTGCCAGATAAAGAGCCTTCAGTGATGCAAACCATGGGAGTGACCAGGTGAAGATATTGTGAGTGAGCCGTAGCAAGCTCTTTGACCTCGTGCCCCTTTGGTGATTCAGCTTGAAAACCGTCGAAGTGTTATCCGAGTGCACAAGCACATGACAGCCTGCCAGCACCGGGAGAAAGTGTCTCAGGGCATGAAAAACTGCAAGCAACTCCAGCAAGTTGATGTGTTCCATAGACCACTCCCTTGACCATTAGCCACAGACACTGCCACCCAATCCTTGAGGGATGCATTGGTTGTTACCACCTCCCGACGAGAGGGAACATTCCCCAATGGAACGGCTACTGTCAAAAAGGCCAGTGAAGTTCATCGTCGGAGGGCACGCACACAACTGCGAGTCACTACAATCCGCCGATGACGTTGACGGACGAGCAGAAGGCTGTTGCTCCACACCTGCAGGGGCTGCAGGTGAAGCAGTACCAGAGGAATTACAGAGATGGCCGATGTAGCCTCAATAACATCCCATACTAGAGAGACGCCCCCAGACAAAACGGGGCAAAAATATTTAAGATGTCTCTCATCCAAGACAGAGAGGCTCGCATTGTGGATGAATCAATTGTCACCCCAGTGAATGTGATGGATTGCATGGGAGACAGTGAGCTCTTTGCACTGTTCACCAAGAAACTCAACTTGACAATGTGGCCTAGTAGCAGCTGGGTATCGTGCACAGCCTAGTCCCTCGTCTGAGCGCAAAGCAACCAATCGTCTAGGTATGGCAGAAGCCGCAGTCCCTGGCACCACAGGGGTGACAAGGCAGCCTTCATATACCTCGTAAACACTTGAGGGGCTAGAGAAAGACCAAAGGGTTGGACCCTGAACTGGTAAGCCTGGTTTCTGAAGCTGAAGCTTAGGAATATCCTGTGATGCACAGCAATAGGAACAGGAAAGTATGCATCCATCAGGTCAACACTCGTGAACCAATTTCCCTCCGTCACTGACCGAAAAACGTCGGTCGTATGCAACATGTGGAATGGGAGCTTCTTTAAGAACTTCTTGAGTCTCCTCAAATCCAAAATCGGACGAAAACTTCCATCCCGCTTTGGAACCAGAAAATATGTGGAGTAGAACCCATCCCTCTGAATCAGGGGCTGAACCACCTCTATTGCCCTCTTCTCTAACAAGGAACGAATTTCTTGAGAGCTGCAGAACGAACCGGGTCTAAAAGAACAGTTGGTATGTGTCCCGAAAATGTTGGGGGCCAGCGTCAGAACTCCAGAGTATATCTGTTGCACAGTGTCGCCAAGACCCAGGGGTCCAACCCTGTGCTTTCCCAATAACTCAAATGGCGTGTTGTGAAACGTCTGACCACCGGCCCGAGCGCCTCAGGCCTTGAGGCTTTGGCTTTTTAAAGTTGTGGTGGGACGCTGACACGGGCCCCCTGGGGCACTGTGGGGGTTAGGGTGACCATGGGGGTGACGCTTCTGTACATCCTCAGACCCAGGAAATCGCTGCTGGACCTGGGGACGTTTAGAGGGCTCCACCGGTGTGTAACGACGATGAGCATGATAAAATTCAGAGCACGCTGCACCTGTGTTAGCTGCTGAGTGGTCGCGGACAATTTCACATGCCTCTCCAACTTCTTAGACACGTCTGGAACAAAAAAATATCCTGGAACAATGGGAAGCTCTCACAAAGTCTTTTTATAATCCTCTGACAGCCTGGCTTGAGCAAACCAGACCTGCCTGCGAGCGGTTAAGAGGGCTGCAGTGAGACCGCCTAGTTCTCGCATCACGTGCCCCATGGCTAGCAAGGCTGTCCGCAGAAATCGTGTAACAGAGGGATCCACTTCTTCAGAACCCAAGGAATTTGAAGCAGCCAAAATCAATTGGCAGATGGTGTTGTTATTGTACATTATCTTTTTATTCCCCTAAGTCCATTTATGACATTTGTGTGGTTTTATGTATGTCTTTATGTATAGTTATAATTATTTTTTCATTGTTATTGTACTTTATCTTTTTATTCCCCTAAGTCCATTTATGACATTTGTGTGGTTTTATGTATGTCTTTATGTATAGTTATAATTATTTTTACATGCAAATTTCCAACCTCTTTTTATGCCTCAGATTCCTCAGACTTAGTATTAACATACATCTCGGGATAGCCCTTTACACCTGGTAGTATTATATGTCTAGAACGCATCATCACTGATCACTTGCAATCACATTTCATTAGTAGGAAGGTTGCCAAGCATCAACTCACTGTCACTGCATCTTCAAGCATCAACTCACGGTCACTGCATAATCAATCCCCCAAAATACTTGCAGCTACGTTATGAAAACTGAAATGAAATGTTTATGTTTGGATGTGATTTCCTAATTAAATCATTGGTGCGCTCTAGCACAAATAGAGGTGGTTTCACTGCGGCTCTGTTTTTCCATGACTTGCACTTTTTTGTTTGGCTCTTATCCTCTCCCCCTCCATGTTTAAACAGATGGAGCAGAAGGGCCAGCCCCATGAGAGAGTCACTTTGCATCACTGCAGGATGCATGACGGTGTGCACTGCTTCCTGACACAGTGCTTCTCCACTAAAGGAAGACTGCTAGAGGGATAGAAAGAGAACGCTGCTGTCTTGATTTTTTAGTGTCCTGTCCAATCACAAGACTTTCTCAGGTTGAAATCCTCAAAGTGAGCCTGAGCACTGTTTTGTTCAGTCATGTTTTCATTCTGACCTTAAACAGTGTGTACAGTTGCCTTTTTTTTAGGTAGGAGAAGGTTGGAATTGGTCAGTATGTAACTGACTGTTATATAATTTTTCGCTGTACGTAGACATCATATGCAGTCTCTTGTAAAAGTGCAGCACTCACTAATATAGGGAAGAAGTTGTTTTAATAGCTTTACTGTCTTTTTTCCTTTAATCACTAATCAATATAAAAAGTGCTAGATTACAAATATTTGTATTCAATAACAGTTGATTAACAAGATGTAAGTGTTTTAATTGCAGCTTTATAATATGCACTAATTCATTTGAGAAGTATATCACTGCTAGTAATGTTTTCTTTTGTGCCATTTCAAATTCAGTTCTTTAAGTTGACATTCAAATTTTCTCTAACACTAATTTATTGGCTCATTGACTGAAATGGTGGTGATCAAATCTGTGCAACTTTTTTTTGTTGTTGATTTCCAGATGTAGCATTTTGACAATTTAAATCTGAATTTGAAGAACTGAAATTTGGAATGGGTTGTAAATAGAAACTAGATAGATAGATAGATAGATAGATAGACAGACAGATAGATAGATAGATAGGTAGGTAGGTAGATAGAGAGAGAGAATTTGAAACCTTGCATATACATTCAAGATGTGGAATACAATTTCAATTATGGTATAATCAACTACAAACTTAACTTACAAATTCAAATTAAGGCATAAAAAAATAAGACGTACCTATTAAATTCAGATTATAGAGGCAGGTTTATTTTTATTCCATAAGAAAAAGACTGCTATTTGGACTGGAGGCAAATAATTTTATATGTTTATGCAGTTTGATCAACAGTCATGAGTTTGAATAATGATATGCACGTCTCCATCCACCCCCATTCTGTGACATTCTTTTATAAAAATGTCCTGACTTTACTGAACATAGCATCTGCTTCTGTGTGTCCACAATGTCTAATTAGGTAATTACAGTTTTCACTAATTACACCCTGTATAAGATGACATGCACTATTGTTTGCTTCGAAGCAGAGAAGCCTTCTGTGATTTGTGTTAAAACACAATAAACATGGCATTTATAAGTTCCCAGCTCAGTTCATCTATTCAAGATATTCAAAAATACAGGGTTATTATTTTTATTAACAAGACATGCCAATAATTCTGATACTCAGTTAAATGGTCACTTAATTTAAACTTAAATTTTCATGATATATGACAATACATTCCCAGCCTGACTGAATTTGAACATTTTGGCCTTGTTCAGCACATAGTCTAAACTGTCTGAAGCTATTACATTTGAATTCTAAAATTGTTCTGATTTGTTAATTAGGCTGTAGATTGGTGTTGTGCAAATTACCAGGTTTAAATGCAGAAGCAGTGTATGCACTGGCGATGGGTGGAGGTCATTTCTGTCTGAGGTGGTTAGGAGTCTTATCATCTATCCACCCACCCCATAAAGGAAGGAGTGATGAGCTGTGTTGCTGCAGCACTCAGAGCTGTTCTAAGTGCAGGTCCGCATTGCAGCCCACTCCTGCAGCGAGGTCGCCAAATACATTCCAGAGTGATGCTGTAGTGATCAGACACACACACACATGCACACCAAAAGAGATGATATATAATTCACATCTTAACCATTGATAATTTGAAACTAAACCTCATTGTACAGTTTGTTGTTTAAATCCAAAGTGCTGGTGTTTAAACTAAAAGCATCAGGACAT
Source organism: Ictalurus furcatus (assembly GCF_023375685.1). NCBI lineage: Eukaryota > Metazoa > Chordata > Actinopteri > Siluriformes > Ictaluridae > Ictalurus > Ictalurus furcatus. The sequence continues at coordinate 13,724,629 of NC_071279.1, forward strand.
CGATGTACAGTTACTATACCTTTTCATCTTTCTTTCAGTTTTTCCCCTATGGCGATGCATCAAAGTTTGCCCAACATGCCTTTCGGACCTTTGACAGAAATGGAGATGGCACCATTGACTTCAGAGAGTTTATCTGTGCACTGTCTATTACATCGCGAGGCAGTTTCGAACAGAAACTCAATTGGGCCTTCAACATGTATGACCTGGATGGAGATGGCAAGATCACACGAGTGGAAATGCTGGAGATTATTGAGGTAAATACAGTGGCTAACAGTATCTAACATACACTCCTGGGCAAAAAAGGGCCAAGCCCCTACAAAAAAAGCTTTTAATGGTCTTAACAACAAATCATTGGTCATGAAATTAGCAAGAATTAAACAAATAGATAAAGTAACTGAGTATGGGATAGCTTTTCCCTTTGATTTCTTTGAATGTTTAAGCCTTGTGGGTAAACTTGCGAATAGCTTTTTTATTTTATTTTATTTTATTTTATTTTATTTTGTTCACCCAGACATGTGTTAGTTTGAATTTTACATCAAACATGTTTATCATTATCATGATACAAGAAGACTATATAAGTGAATTCCCCTGTTTCTAGCTTTTCTCCCAAACAGTTAACTACAGCAAAAGTAAATGAGCAAATGGTGGAACAGGAGGTCTTACTAGTGCATTTGTTTAATTCTTGCTCATTTTCTGACCAATGATTTGGTGTTAAGACCATTAAAAACTTTATATTTTTCCATTTTGGGCTTGGCCCATTTTTTTTTTTTTTTTTTTTTTTTTTGCACTTGAGTGTACACTATATTGGAAAAAGTTTGTGGACACCTGACCATCACACTCACATGTGTTTGTTGAACATCCCATTCCAGCTTTAGTCCCCCTTTGCTATTATAATAACCTCCGCTCTTCTGGGAAGGCTTTCCATTTGTCCATTCAACCACAAGAGCATTAGTAAGGTCAGACACTGGGGTGCAGTCGATGGTCCAGTTTATCCAAACGGTGTTCAATGGGGTTGAGGTCAGGGCTCTGTGCAGGACACTCAAGAACTACACCTACAGTACGCTAAGAAACCGAGTCTTCATGGAGCTTGCTTTGTGCACAGAGGCATTGTCATGCTGGTACATATTTCGCCCTCTTAATTCCAGTGAAGTGAAAGTCAGTCTAGACAAAGTAATGTAAATGCCTGGTAATGTGAAGATGAAAAGGGCAGGCCTGGGTCCTAGCTATGAGTCTTTATTGGTCACATATACATTACAGCACATTGAAATTCTTTTCTTCGCATACCCCAGCATGTTAGGAAGTTGGGGTCAGGGCGCAGGGTCAGCCATGATACAGCACCCCTGGAGCAGACAAGGTTAAGGGTTTTGCTCAAGGGCCCAACAGTGGCAGCCTGGCAGTGCTGGGGCTTGAACCTGATTGGGGCTGACCTTCCAATCAATAACCCAGAGCCTTAACCATCAAGCCACCACTACCCCACATACCCCCATGTATCATGTGCAATCCTTATCTGTGACAGTGGTAGCTCAAGGTTCTGTGCTAAGGTTCTGTGCTATTTGTCTATAGGTTCTTTATTTAAATCCAATGACTGCCAGAGAGCAAGCGCCCTTATACATGGTCCTTAACTCTCAACCAGTATGCTAGTATGCAGTATGTTACTTAATTTTTGGTAAGAAACATATGTCCTTTAGTTGTCTGGAGGAGCTCAATTTATTATTATTCCTCTCAGCACACATTAATTAAGATGCTCAAGAACACTGTGTTTCCCAAGGGTACAATCACAGAATAAATGTGAAGAAGAATTTGTAGTATTCCCATGTGACATGGAAGAGTTTCTTTATAACTGACAGTGGTTAAACATGTTTTTTAATTTTGTGGTAAGAAAAAGAAATACTATCTGATTTCAGTTTATGAAGACTAAATTTAAATATGTTACATTAAAAAAATGTGACATACAGCTTTGCCACTTCTTATAAGATTCCGATATGGTATATTTTCTTACCCTTTGTTTTATAGCACTTATAAAAGCAAATATTTAGCTTCTTTATGGCTAAACAACACAGGCTTTGTGCCTGATTTTACTTTTATTGATTTTGTTTTAAATTGTTACGTTTGCAGTAAATATCCATCTGTAACATCAACAAAATATAATTATGGAAATTGTCCGTTTCTGATATGAATATGAATATATTTTCCAGCGCTGACATGGCAGAATGTTGGTATTGGCAGTAGTGAAAACTAGAAATAGTGCACCTCAGACAATGAAGATGAATGAATAAATGAATGTGTCAGTAGTAGTGACAAGTACACAGTGTATGTGCATCACCGGACCATAACCGGTGTTCTCCCTGCAAAGAAGGAAACTGTAACAATGCATTTGCAATAATCAGTCTCACCATTACTAAAACAATGAGCACTTGATTTGCACGTAAGATTACAGGTACGTTTTGTGAATGGGAATACTATCAGGATTACACTTTTTTTTTTATTAACTGGCTTAATATGCAATTTATGATCTTGTACTTGCATGTTATATTGTATATTGCACTGTATTATATATTGCAAATTGTGTTTATTGTACATTGTACCTAGCACACAGTGTATAATATATACTTGTATATTCACACACTACTTTATTAAATTGTTTTCTGTTGTGATTGGTATGTTCCTATCCTGACTTGCCAACCTGCCTGTTTTTTGCTCAATCTATTGACAATACAGTAAAAAGTTAGATCAAGAATGAAAGAGAATCCTATAAATTAAGACCTAGGCTATATCAGAATGTTATTACCACTTAATAACTTAATATTTTTAAATACTACATATCCATGATACTATGGATGATTTTGTTTCAGTTCTCTCCCATTTCTATTGAATTATATACAGTAATGTAAAAACGGCAGGGTTACACTTTACAAAACCGTTAGTGCAGGTACTGCAGGTACCTTGTATTCATCGATCGAAATAGGCAGTGTTCAAGAAATATGTAGCAAATTATTCATCATTGTGCAACATGAATACCACACGCCAAACTTACACTTACACTGCTTGCCTTAGTAAAAAAGGAGTGAATGGTTTTTTGCCGCTTTGAGCTCATTGTGTCCTCTGAGCGCTCAGCGCGGGTGTGAGCATGGATGTGACACGTGATGTATGTGACCAATTGTCATGACAACGTCAGGCCACGTAAAGACTTAATCAGTCTGAAATCGCTCAGTCGTTCACTCATTCACTATTCCCTATATAGTGAATGACATTTGAGTCCATTATATGGGGAAGAAGTGTATGAAAATGAGTGAGCGAATTCAGACGCTGGCGTAAATACAGTGGATTTTATTGTACACATATAGAAATCAAAAGATACACAAATTGACCATGACCAGTGAAAAAGTGCAGGGGACGAATTTATGTTTTATTGAAAATGATTCTATGCCTCTGGGAGTGAGGGTGTGTAAGAAAGGTCAAGGTTGGGATTTGAACTCAGGTCCCCAGCGTGAAGGTCAGATGCTCAGCCACAGAGGAGGGCGCAGACAGGCAGCATGAATAGTGGACCTGGAACACGAGGAGAGAAAACACGATGAGCAACACAACTCATGTTTGCGGTCCGTTATTGTGAATGGTTTTCATTGTCTGTGCCCTCCTCTGTGGCTGACGAGTGGCTCAGCAACTGGGGGTTTATATAGGTCCTAGCCATCATAGCGCAATTGTTCATATGAAAAACAGGGAAACAAAGGGAAATACACAGGCTCCTGGATGGATCATGTCACGTTTTTACCTGGGGTCACAGTAACAACGCTATTTGTACTTGAAAAGTAGATGAGCAAATTCCAGAGGAATCCATGCTTGTAGTCTTCCACTTAGTCATATAACCACGGTTACACACATTACTTAAAATCATACAATCTTCTTAATAGTTTGTGAACAGTGATTTAAAATACTTGCATGAATTTCATGACTGGTAATTTGAGAGTCATTTTATCCCACAACACCCTCAAATGACTCTCAAATAACCATTCATGAATTACTGGAGTTTGAAAACTGATATCAAGGACAATATAACGAGAGACTAAATTTGGGAGCTGATTCGTGAAATTGATTTATAATATAATTGTAAATCTTGAAAAACTACTTACTTCTAAACGTTTTGTGGTCATTTTTGTATAACTTTATTATAAATGCATGTTCATTTTGATTCATATGGTTTTTTTTTGTTTGTTTTTGTTTATGTGAATAAAAAAATATGCACCTGTTTTCTCAATGAAAATAGGTCATAGTTTATAAATAGTTTGAGGGGAATAATGGCAATTTTCTAAAAAAAAAAAAATGTTACATAGTATAACAGGTTACATTGGATATGGATTATGTGATGTTGGTGTGATGTAGACAGGCTGGGAGAGTAAATGTTAGTTGTTGATTTGTCTTAAATGGTCAGGAAATGGTGAATTGTGTAGCAGTCAATAGCTTAGTGAGGTTACATTAGTCAGATAACATATGACACTAGTCAGATATCCTGCACCACTGGGTTAAGATGAATGAAAAGCTGTTTTGTTGTATTGTAAATGAAAAAACTGTTAATTGTGCCTGTCATACAGTAAAAGTATAATAAAGACTCGTTCTTGTCTCCCTCAACAGGCGATCTACAAAATGGTGGGCACTGTGATCATGATGAAGATGAACGAGGACGGCCTTACCCCTGAGCAGCGGGTCGACAAAATCTTCAGCAAGATGGATAAGAACAACGATGACCAGATCAGTTTGGAGGAGTTCAAAGAGGCAGCAAAGAGCGACCCATCTATCGTATTACTGCTGCAGTGTGACCTGCAAAAATAAGAGCGAAAATAAGTGACTGCACCGAAGATCAGAGTTCCATTCAGTTTGCAGCTATTTCCACTGAAAAATATTTGCTTGGACCACCTTTCAATAGATCTGCTTCCTGTGTTTGAAACACTTGTGCATTTTGACTTGTGCATGTCTAAAACTTGTCTCTAAAATTTTAGATATGCACGGACAGAAGCACACACTTCCTCACACACACACATGCACAATACAAGCTCTCACAAACAAAAATGCACACACACACACACACACACACACACACACACACACACATACAATATAACACACATAAATAGAGTTCAAATAGATCAAATAAATACATAAAGTTGATATAAGCTGCCAATATTTGAAGTGTGAGAAAATACTTTCCATACAGTCTCATTCACTTGTAACTTGTGCATCACTGATGTGCTCTACTGAATTAAAGCAACTATTTATTGTACAACATTACTGATGCTAGTGTACCATAATACTGTTTAATGTCAAACAAATCTGGTCCATTGGTAACCTTAACAGGTTCATATTTTTCATTTATATATTGTCGAAGCAGATATTTACATTTACATTCATACAGAAAAGTGGAACTTTGATTCTGTATAATTGGAATATAAGGAAGGCCTGTTTACTATGATATGCAAAGTCTGTGATGATACAAGGGATGTATTTTATTATCATTTATTCATCAGTTTGAACTTGGTTTTGGCACCAAGATAATTATTGGCACTGCATGCAAAAAGTATGCTGTGCAGTATTTGTTCACTATGTAACAACTGAACATAGCTTAAAAAATACAGATTAAAGGTTTTATTATAAAGTAATGAAGTGTGCACATGAAATATTTACTGTGTATACTCTATACATAAAACATGTATAGTATAATATGCTGGTCTAAAAAGAAATAATTACACTAATAACACTACTTCAATTACTCTTATGTGCACTATTGTTCTATTTTAAGTAATTGGAATGACCTTAAACAGTTTATTGTGCCATATGTACTGCATATCACTTTGCAGATGGTTCAAAAATGCTGCTCTATCAAAGAGATCTTCAGATCTTGTTTTAGTCACATTTAATTTGACAGGAAATATTAGTAGAAAATTACAGTAAACTAAATTTTTGTTCAAACTATGGTATTTATTGTCTACCCACAAAGGTTTTAAATGTGTATTTTTTATTCTTAAGGGTTTAGAAAAATTTAGTTATAAAACAAACTAACAACAACAACAACAAAAAAAAAAAACCCAACCAAATTAACGAATAGATTGTCAGTTACACGTTCAGAAACATTATCCTCTTCTGCATTGTTTATTCCGCTCAGATTGTCAAACACATTTTTGATTTCAAGTTACCATCATGTCTGTCATTAATGAAAGCTTTACATACATTGTTTTACATTAATGTTTACTCGCTTACTCGCCACCAAATTTGTGCAATGGCAACTGTCTTAATTTTGGAAATTATTTTGTATATGTTGCATGTATATGTGCCCCTGATGCCATGGCTGCATTACTTCCTGTGTTGTGATTTAAAACTAATAAAATAGTATATGGGACTTTTTTCCCCTCAATGCGTGAGTTTGATTGAGAGCATAAGTGTGAAGATATTTAATGCAATATAATCAAGAACACATTTTAGTAGAAAATTAAAGGTACAGAATGTAAAATTGTGGAATTTCTCCCTTTCTTGCTATAGTGAGATATTAAAAAAAAAAAAAAGAACATGTCAGATTGCATGTCAGGATCTTGAGATCTCTCTGAACAACTCTTAGATCTCACCTTCTGTCACTGCACAAACCTTTAGGGTAACCATGGACAACCAGCTGTTGCCAATGCCAATTTCTCCTTTAAAACATCATAAAGATTCATCCATTTCCATCCACATAGTCCACTCAGGGGCTTGTTCAGTCCCTTGTCATTTCGAGACTGGACTACTGCAACTCACTCCTGGCAGATCTAACTCTGAGCACCATTCTCCCACACTACCCCATTGCTATGCTCCCTCCTGGCTTCCTGTAGCTGCCCGCATCAGATTTAAAACCCTGATGCTTGCTTTCAAAGCCAAAAACAGACCAGCACCCACCTAACTTCAAGCACTTAGCACCACACTCCCTCCAATCCTTAAGCACTGCTTGACTGGTCCCACCATCTCTCAGGGTAGAAGGAAGACCTGCATCAAGACTCTTCTCTGTTCTGGCACCTAGGTAGTGGAATGAATGTCCCCTGGATGCCCAAAAAGCTGAGACACTGTCAGTCTTCAAATGACATCTAAAGACCTACCACTGCATGAAGTACTTACATTTGCACTTTGTTAAAAAAAAAAAAAAGCACTCTTAAACTGATAGCACTTAGTCTGTGATCTAATGAACCAGGATGTATTTATTGATAGAGACTTCAAAGCACATCTTTAAGTCTTTCTGGATAAGGGCATCTACCAAATTCTGTAAATGTAAATACGATTTTTTTTTTTTTTTTTTTTTTTTAAACAACAATACACTCTGGGACCCCTGGAGAAAAGGCAAAGCAAGGTAAAGCAAGGCAAGATATAATGCTTTCAGAACCATCGCCTAGCTTCAGTTCTGGTCTGGTATGGTCTGGTATACCTGAAACATATGCATGAAAGTGCAAAAATTCATAGATATCTGGCAATTTTTTCATGCACAATGCACTATATTGAATGGGAGCAATATACAAAAATGCTTTACCTTAAAAGTAGTAGTTTTAGCCTCAAAATCTCAAAAAGGTATAGATTTCTGTTTTCACTTATTTTCTTAATGGGCTGACTGCTTTGGATGAACCATTCCTAAAGCCTTTGGGGTATTTTATTGTAACTAAACTAAGTTTTATTTTGTTCAAATAAGCCCTGCCTATGAAGTAATAGGGCTCAGTTAAACGTAGGTTTAACTAGATTAGGTTATACTGTATATGGGTTTGTCAACAGGTTCACTGTAAATACCAGCTATAACCAATTGTAGATCTATCATATAAGAGATTTCTTTATTTAAGAATTTCACAGCATTACATTTACCATCGTGTTACCATTTGACTGTTTAAAAAACATTTTCAAAGTACTGAAAGGAATAGATTTGTTAGCTGGAACCCAAAACCCTGCCGCAGCATCCATTAAGAGTAGAGTAATGTACTATGTACACATCTTTCTGACCGCCAGATGGCACTAATGCACACTGTGCTGAAATGTTTCAAGTAATTCAGCTCACTCAATCTCAGGTGAAGCATTCAGCAACAACTGTGTTTAGACAAAATATTTACATACAGAAACAAATAACAGAAGAAATAATAAATAAATAGATAAATAGATAGATAGATAGATAGATAGATAGAGAGTCTTCCCAAGTATACACTACAACAAGTCGTTTGCATAAAGCTGATTTATTCATTTTTGGGCACTTTTCTTTTTTATATATTGTATTGGTGTGAACTAATGAGAGAATAATAGAAATAGAATAGTATTTAGATACAGTATTTATGTATGTGTGTGTGTGTGTGTGTGTGTGTGTGTGTGTGTGTGTAAATGATGTTATTTATGTGATGACAATTCAGCTCGGTTGTTGCTGAATGATTAATTTGAGATTGAGTGAGCTGAATTACTTGAAACTTTTCAACACATTGTGTATTAGTGCCATCTGGTGGTCAGAAGGATGTGTAGGTAGTAGCTTACTCTGCCCTTAAAGGATGCAGCGGCAGGGTTTTGGGTTCCAGCTAACAAATCGGTGCCTTCCAGTACTTTGACAATGTTTTTTAAACAGTCAAAAAACAAAACAAAAAAACCCTACAGCCAAAACACTACACCCTAAACAGTACCCCCTACACCCAAAACACTAAATCTCACATAGTAGACCCTGTACCCTACACACTACACAGCATACCCTACGCCCAAAACACTACACCTTACACAGTACACTTGCCACCCAAAACACTACAATCTACACAAAACACCCTAAACCCCAAACTAAACCCTACACAGTACAACCAATCCCAAAAGACCTACATACTACACCCTACTTCCAACACACTACATTCTACACAGTACACACAAAACACTACTGTGTTTTGACACAGCATATCATACGCCCAAAAACACTACACCCTACACAGTACACTCTACACCAAAAACACTACACCCTACACAGTACACTCTACACCAAAAACACTACACCCTACACAGTGCAGTTTACACGTTACGAACTACCACTGCATGAAAAGAATGGAATCTGGATTTAAGTGGAAATAGTAAACTCCCACTTAATTGCAAGTTTGTCAGATGTACGAAAGTAAAAATGGACGCAGATTATGCAAAAGAGTAAATGTCTGCAAACAACCATGTACCTCAAGTCAGAGGACATTTCTACATTTGATGGATACAGCCAACGAGGACAATTGCTAATCTGGCATGGTTTAATACAAAATTCATCAAGCAAGAGTTCCCCGTTTCCCCCTCTTTGAACAAACCGAACAAAAATATTTCCCTCCACCCTCCCTCCAAATCCAACTCCCCGCACCCATTTTCTTTTAACAAAGCTTTTAAAAAATCTAAAAAATTAAAGCACCACATTCCAAAAAGTAATGCATGAAACTCTCATGACCATTATTACATACATCACACATCACATTCACATCATTATTTATTTTATTTAGCACATATAGATTCTGTTATGCCTTATTTAAAAAAATCATTATTCTCACACTATACTATTGTATTTTAAATTCACATTTGACCATATTTTCTTTACATCCAAATCTCCAAACACTCTGCTCTATACTTTTTCTGCCGCTGGCTCTTTTACCACATCCACTGTTAGCCAACCATACACTTTCTTCACACTCATATTCTTAATTTTATAGTTCTTCTCACCCTCCCTCACACCCAATCTCAGGCATGCCTTTTTCTGTTTTTTCCCCCCACACATTTCCTTTCAGTGCCATTTGCCCATTCCGAAGGTATGCTAGATTTAATTCTGTTTGATCCCAATCCTCCATGTAAATCAAGATGGCTTAAACCTCAACATTTATCATCTGGACATTACCTTATAAATACACATCTGTTCTCTCTACGTCATTTTAGATTGACTTCAAAACGGACATGAAAGCAAAACTGAACAAAACCTTAAATTTAAAACCATACGATATTTTACAAAACCCAAATTGTTCTGAAAAACAAAATGACATAATTAATCTTTTAATTAATTAAGTTTTACTAATTCATGCAACTGCCCAAACATTAATGTTCTTTTCTATTGCTGTTGTTATTACTTTTTTATTTTTTTTTAATTTTATTTCACATTATCTGAACAATGCAATTGACTTCTTTTTGCTTTGTATTTGACCATGTTATTGAATTCAATAAAATAAAGGGGGGAAAGAGGATGGCTTAGCCCAGATTGTGAGGTAAACTAAACGCTATTGGATATTTAAAAAGGGGGTGGGGCCATTCGATAAGTCCCGCCCTGACGTCCTGTTTCAGAGGACATTATGTCCATCCATCCATCCATCTTTTATACCGCTTATCCTTCTTCAGGGTCACGGGGAACCTGGAGCCTATCCCAGGGAGCATCGGGCACAAGGCGGGGTACACCATGGACAGGGTGCCAACTGGACATTATGTCCACATATCAAATAATTCTGCGCATTTCAAGGCATGTCATTATGAAGGACTTATTAAAGACAGTGTCACGTATTTAGGAATCACAATAACAAAATATACTAAATTATGATGTCAGGTGAATTTTAACCCAATTATCCAGAAAAAGGCAGAAAAAAAAATTCTTTGGTAATTATGAGATTTATCCCTAAAAGGCAGAACTCTGCTTACTAAAGCAGAAGGTATCTCCAGGTTGTCCTGTGCTGCTCTCACTCGCTCTCTCTGGCCGACACTCGCTCTGTCTGGCCGACACACGCCCTCTCTCGCACACCCCCTCTCTCGCGCGCACTTTCGCTCTCTCTCGCTCGCACACTTTCGCACTCGCTCGCACACTTTCGCACTCGCTCGCGCACTTTCGACGCTCTTTCACTGTCGTTCTTTCTCTCCCCATTCGCTTCACTTTTGTCCAGTTTGGCGCCTCATAGTTAGCGGCTTATATACAGTGACATTGTAGAGCAGGGGAGGAAATATGATTGGTACAGGACCCAGCCGATTCAGACGCTTCTGTTGCGGGGCTTCATTGGCCTAATTAACCCTCTCGATACTGACAGAAAAAAAAATCATACGAGCATATTTGTTGTATTTTTACGGCTTGAAATTTAATTTGGCGTGAGATTTACTTGGGCAGCGCGAGACACAGCCTGAAAGCGTGTTTCTCACGCCAAATGAGGCGTAAAATGAGGCAGGATTTTACTACTGGATCATTTTAAATAATAGATAGGCAAAAAAATTATGACCTGTTTTGATTAAAAACTGCCAATGAGTCTTTTGGGAGCTAAAAGAGTCAGCTGTTGGAAATAACTGAACATTTACACTTATGTATACAACATGTACCAAATAAAAATCATAATATTTCCAACGTATTCAATATCCGAATCTTCCGTCACATGCACCGACGTGACGTCATTACGCACGGCTAACGTCCCCACGGACGCCTGACGTCATCACGTTGTGTTAGTGTCAAAATTTCCCGGAAAGACACCACTCCGATTAAATATAGAAATAAACAAAACATAGATTGGATAAAAATTTGGATTTGTCTTCCGAGAGGGTCATACACTTGTAGCTAACAGGTATATTTAACAGTAACATTAAATTATTTGTTAATAGCCACGGGTGGCTTGTATTTCGGCTTATTTAAGCACCTAGCTAAGCTAAGCTAATTTGGCTTCAGCCGCAAACATGATGGCGTCAAGCTACAACGCCAAGGAAGAAGACGGCCATCACCCCGGGGTCTCGGGAGCTACTGGAAACGCCGTCCGGAGTAAAAAACCGGACAACACGGCTTTCAAACAGCAGCGTTTACCGGCGTGGCAGCCTATCCTTACTGCTGGCACGGTGTTACCGGCCTTCTTCGTTATCGGGCTGATCTTCATCCCTATCGGTATCGGGCTGTACGTAACGTCCAACAACATCAAGGAGTTTGAGGTGAGGATGTGCAACGCTGTAACCTGTATTTTAAATAATATGTGAACTAACTCTGTTTTACACACGCTTTCTTGGTTATTTTCTTCTTATCAGAAAAAATATTGAAAGCATTTTTTAAAGGTGAGGACATCTGTAGTGTTGGCTGTACAAACTCTCATTATTCTTGAGCATTAAATCCTAAGTGGGTCATTTTTACGTTTTTCTGTGACAATAATGCACAATGAAAACTGTTCCAGTGGCAGTGAAGCTCTAGGAATTCTGTCCCTGGGGCAGCACTGCACTAGGAGAACTGTCCCTGGGGCAGCACTGCCCTAGGAGAACTGTCCCTGGGGCAGCGAAGCTCTAGGAATTCTGTCCCTGGGGCAGCACTGCACTAGGAGAACTGTCCCTGGGGCAGCGAAGCTCTAGGAGAACTGTCCCTGGGGCAGCGAAGCTCTAGGAGAACTGTCCCTGGGGCAGCGAAGCTCTAGGAATTCTGTCCCTGGGGCAGCACTGCACTAGGAGAACTGTCCCTGGGGCAGCACTGCACTAGGAGAACTGTCCCTGGGGCAGCACTGCACTAGGAGAACTGTCCCTGGGGCAGCACTGCACTAGGAGAACTGTCCCTGGGGCAGCACTGCACTAGGAGAACTGTCCCTGGGGCAGCGACGCGCTAGGGGAGCTTGTCCCACTGACAACTGGATTTGACAAGCTGTGCTCTTCTATCCGACACTAACTTGTAAGAGATTAATGAAGATCAGGATGTGTAAATGTGTTGAAGGTGGTGGGAAGTGGATGTGTTATGTTTATATCTGATAAATATAAAATTGAAAGAGATTTGTCCACTGGTGGTGGAGATAACGTGTCTCAACACGTTACTTGTTGCAAAACTGCAGCACATCCAGTCGTGTGCTTGAAGAAAGCACCGGTTCGACTTCTTTAAAACTTGTTTTATTCACTCGTTCATACAGGTTTAACTTCCTGAATGTTGCATGCGGAAATATTCTTTTCCATTGAACGATGAGCCTGTAATAGAAGAGTAAACTTTACAGAGGTCGAGCTGTAAAGTTTACAGTCATGGAAGTCTTCACGTTGCAGTTTCTCTGTAACATGACCAGCTGTTTTTATTTGATTGTTTACAGTCTTATTAACTTCAGTTTGCAAGAATTAAATAGATCGTTGGTGAATTCACAACTGGTTATAGCTGTTCTAACATCAGTAACTTGTTTCATAGAAGTTAAATGGAGCTAGATCGGAGAAGCTTGACAAATAATGAAGTACTAACAGCAATAAAGAATTTGTTCTTTAAAGTGTTTGTGTAGTCATGCCTCCATATCATATGCAGCTCCATATCTCTCCTCTCTTTTTTTTCTTCCTTTTTTTGTTAACAGATTGATTACACGGGGGCAGACGCCTCAAGTCCATGCTACAACTGCTCGCAGAGCAGCTGGAACAGCACGACACCATGTAAATGCTCACTGCCCTTCTCTCTTGAGCAGCCCTTTGAGGTAAACACACAGCGTGGCTTAATTTCTCACACTTCAGTTTCTATACATATAGTGTATATATGTTTGTGTGTGTATATATAGGCACTACAAGATGTATTTACACAGAGGATTTTGAACTCTTTTGAGGAACTAAAGATTTGCCGGACTTTCCCCAATGAGAACAGCACACTTCCTAGTTCCCGTTTTGCTTTAACACCACACTGCCGGACCTGTGATGCACTGTGTGTAACCTTGTTGTGGCTGCATCTTTTCAGCTTCCTTCTTCAGCGATATTGTGCCGATATAACGTTAACATTAAAGTAGCTGTGCGCTATCATAGAGTACAAACTACACCTACAAACTGGTACTCCCTTTGCATCCTCTAATTAAATTTTTGTTATATCCAAGATTAGACCCATTAAGGCAGGGTTCTGGTGATATGGGAATGAACAAGTGACTACTTAAGGACCATTGGAAAATCAATATAACGCTGAGCTTCATGTTGTACAGTGAGCATGTCAGCCATTTATTTAGGGGAAACAATCCATAAATGTTTGGATGCAGCGTTTTCATACGTTCTCCAGACACACGTAATCGACACTGACCTTTCTTCCTTGTTAACAAATGTCCTTGGTCAGATTGTGTATGATTCAGCTGTGCTAATCATTCACAACAGTGGCTCTCAAAGTGGACTTTTAAAAATGATTTTCTTAGAGTAGTGGAAATCACAACCCGTATTCGGTCCGTCCAGGATTTTGCCATCGCAGAAATGAGCGCGTAATCTAACAAGCTCCGCAATATTCGGAGGAACTTGCGATTTTATTTATTTACTTATTTATTTGTCAAAATTACAGCAGATTTGGGCCGAGACGCATCATGTGACATCATCACAGCCTTCAGCCCAAGCTGATTCATCGGCCTGAGTTGCCATTCCTTCGATTCATGTGCGTCAAACATGAGTGCAGCTAAAAGGTCTCATTTACCAACACATCGCTGCAAAACAATTTCGTGCGATTCAAGTAGTTTTCTGCAAAAAAAAACCCACCCCAAAATACTCTGCAAGTTGCATCGCAAATTTGGAAAAAAGCCACAGCAAAATCAAGCATCACAATAAAACTAAACGAAATCCTGTATGGACTGCATATTATCCATATTATTATATTTAGGGGTTCAAGCACCAATCAAGTAACTCAGCCCTAATGTGTTCCATCAGTGGAAAGTTCAGGAATTGAAAGCTCTTAAAATATTATTTGACAAATGTAAATAATGTTAAAAAATTAGTCTGTACTGGGGGGGGGGGCAATGGAATTTAATTTAAGTTAAAGGGGTGCCTGGCTACGAAAGGTTTGAGAACTACTGAAGTACAAAACAACAGCAGCAGCTTTTTCCACCTTAAACAGCCTCTGAATTCCTCATACATCGCTGTGGAATAAAAAAATAATAAAAAATCAGAAATCTGTCACAGTGCAGAAAGAACATGGGTTAGATTTTCCATTTCACATTGCCTTTACATGCATGTGCATGGATTTTTGGACTGTATAATTCCAAAAGGAGGTACGCTCACGTTGTTTTTCTAATCCCCAGAGCAACGTTTTTATGTACTATGGCCTTTCAAACTTCTACCAAAACCATCGTCGCTATGTGAAATCCAGAGATGACAGCCAGCTGAACGGAGACGCCTCGTCCCTGAAGGTATGGATCACACGGATCCGCAGATGTACAGCCTCATGTGAATGAGTCTCCATGCAGTAGACCTGTGTAGATTAGGACATATCGATCATTAATATCTTCGCTGTTCGTGCTTTTCTACCGCAGGACCCGAGTAAAGAATGTGAGCCATATCGCACGATTGGAAACACACCCATTGCGCCTTGTGGCGCTATTGCTAACAGCATGTTTAATGGTAAGACAAAAAAGGAATTTAGTACAGTCATGTGATCATGTAATCGAAAGCCTGTGAGACGGTCAGCGAGCTTGATTGCTTTTCCCTAATTTCTGCAGACACGCTGGAATTGATTTATCTCGATCCCAATGGAACCAGGAACATAATTCCGCTCATAAAGACGGGCATCGCCTGGTGGACGGATAAGCATGTGAAATTCAGAAACCCTGGTGGCAGTGTTTCCAACCTGACCGCTGTTTTTCAAGGTAAGATATAAAATGCAAGAACACTTCCTGAGCTCAGGAGCAGCTCGGAGAGCAGTTCAGCCGCAAGGTTTATAGTAATGTGCACATTCCAATGTTGGCGTTTCTTGGGCATTATTGGTAGTTATTTAATTAATAATAAGTTAAAGTAGTGTAAGAGGAATAAAACACTTAGGAGCATGCTCTTATAGGAACATTAGCAACAAAAGGACAGAAAAAGTAACTCCACTTTGTTTTGGGTCCGAAGCCAGAACTTGATTGGAGGTATACTAAATGCTCACTTAAGTGTGTAGAGGCATCGGATATTCCTGTATACATGGTGGTTGTAAGTATGCCCGAGTTGCCATTCCTAAGTACTGAGCCTACAGTACAGCTAAGCATCTGTTGGCACTCATAATTCCTTGCAGACCGAGCATACACGTATATCTCCTTTCAGTGGATTTCCTGAGCACCGTAATTTTCGGACTATTGAGCGCACCTGACTATAAGCCGCACCCACTAACTTTAAAAAGAAAAAAAGTTTTGTACATATATAGGCCGCACTTGTCTATAAGCCGCAGGTGTCCACATTGTAACATGAGATATTTACACAGAAAGATGTTACACAAAAAATTTTTTAAACTTTTAATTAAATACGTACCGTAAATGCTTTTTTCCGAACAGTGCCTGTAACACGGCTGGTTAAAAAAATAAAAAATACAGTTGCCTACCAGGAAAAGTCATTGATCGCTATCTTCATCTTCCTCCTGTGCACTAAAACCACTAAAGTCGTCTTCTTCAGTGTCAGAATTGAACAGCCTCAGAATTACCGGTACTTCGTCACACACTTCATCAGTCTCTCTTTTGTTGTCGCTCTCAATGTCACTTACGTCTCGAGGCAAATTCGCCCTTGAGCTTGTGCTGTCCTCTTCATCACGCAGCAGTCCAGCCTTTCGAAACCCCTTGGTAGATTTTTTGACACTGCTCCACGCTGTTAGGATCCACTGGCAGACTTGAGCAAAAGTTGCTCTCCGCATGCTATTTCCTTCTTCGACAGCCAGATCGATCGCCTTTAACTTGAAAGCTGCATCATATGCATTTCTTCGTGTGTTTTCCATGATGAGGGTGTGTGCATGAAGCGCAAAATGACTGATCTGAAGAATTTATTGTGAGTGCGTTTTGATTTAATTCGAACAGTTTCATTGGTCCACTGTGACCTGTTCGGTAATTTCATTGGTCCGATGTGACGAGGCTAAATGTTTTGGGGGCATGAAGCTCGTTAGCCCATAAAAATCCATAAATTAGCCGCATCATTGTTTAAGCCGCAGTGTTCAAATCGTGTGGAAAAAAGTAGCGGCTTATAGTCCGGAAATTACGGTAAGGTGTTTCCATGCAACAAATTTCTGATTAAAACAGCCATATCCCAGGGGTGGGAATCAGAATTTGGATCTGATTCAAAATCAAAATCGGATCCTCGGTGTTCACATGACCCGATACCAATTACAATATTGCCAAACTCTGAGTAATATCGGAATATTGATGTGCATCAAAACGTAGTTTAAATGAATAGTCACAAGCTTTAGTCCACAGCAAAAGATTCAGATGACTTTCCACACTTTACTTTTCACTTCTTCTTCTTCTCTAAAGCAAGTCTTCTCTCTTTCAGGAACTGCGAAACCAGTCAACTGGCGTAAGCCTGTGTATGAGCTGGATTCAGACCCAGCGAACAACGGCTTCATTAACGAAGACTTCATCGTGTGGATGCGAACGGCCGCCCTGCCCACATTTAGGAAACTCTACCGTATCATCCAGAAGAAGAACAACATGACTCCAACGCTTCCCAGAGGCAACTACACTCTGGAAGTCACTTACAGTATCCTCTCAGTTCAGATCTGAATCCCAGTTTCCTGGAGGTCTCTGGAAGTGCACTTATCATGCGGCTTTGTACAGATAATTTCAAGTTGAATTGTAATTACTGTTAGTTTTTTTTTTTTTTTTTTTTTAAACTTAGAATTGGGCTCATAACTAGTTAAGAGAAATGTTGCATTATACTGAACTGTAACTGAAGTCTAAATGCTTTTGTGAAATGCTGCTAAGCTCCCTAACCCGTCACTCTCAGATTATCCCGTGCGCAGCTTTGATGGCCAAAAGCGTATGATCCTCAGCACCATCTCGTGGATGGGAGGGAAGAACCCGTTCCTGGGCATCGCCTACATCACCGTGGGTTCCGTCTGTTTCTTCCTCGGAGTCGTCCTACTCTTCATCCACCACAAATACGGGAACCGCAACAACAGCTCTGACATTCCCAACTAACTTCGTGTGATCACCTGCATGCCGTCTGCCACATGCATGATGACCAACCGCTTATCATCTGAGCTTGTCTCTTTGTGTGTGTGTGTGTGTGTGTGTGTGTGTGTGTGTGTGTGTGTACGTGTCCTGTGTGTGTATATATGAGTATCTTGCTTGGAGCGCAGCACTGCAGAGCATTATGTTTAAGACAGTTGTTTAATTTTATATACATGTACTGTATGTATTTTTAAAAAGGTTAATAGTGTTCTAAGTCATTATTATTATTATTATTATTATTATTATTATTATTTAGTCAGTATTTCTGTATTTTATTATGGCTCATGGGCTTCTATAATTTTAAAGTGTATATATTTGAACAGGCCATGATAAGTGTGACTTTGCAAAAACATTTACTTGATTAAAGTGAATTAGTGTATATAAGCTATAACTGTCAGAGCTGAATCCTTGCCCAAGTCTTGTTGCCTAAAGAAACTGATATAGGACACATGATCCAGTAGGTCAACATCTTTAACAGCTGTAGATCAACCAAACAGGAGCCTTACAGACCCAGTGCAAAATGCATCGACTTGGCTGACCGACTAAAATTTAAATGGATGTAATTAATACCAAATTCTGAAGTTTATATAGTGTAAAGTTCCTTGGGATCAAAAGTAATTCCTGCTTATATGGTTTATAGAGTGCCATGACCTGACTCAGTTATTTCTTGACCTGTGTGTGTTTTATTTAAATGCATTCCTTGTTAGTGTTTTTTTTTATTATTATTATTATTATTATTATTATTTTATTTTTTTTCTTTTGGTTTTATGGTTTTGAAGATTTTGAGTGTCACAGGTTGTCTTGTTCATGTCCAGCTCTTTGCACTTTAGGCTTGGCACAGCTTTTATGTCGTTCATTTTGGTCACTTATGGATGTGTTTCCAGAGAAATAAAATTAGATGGAAACAAACTTTTCAGCTTATTGTTTCAGTTTCTCATAGCTAGGTCTTATTTCACACTCTTCTAGGAAACTGCCACAATGAAACACATTAAATGTGTTTATACTAAAATAGTCAAGATGTACGTAGTGGGTGTAGTGCTAACTTATTGGTTGGCGTTGTATTTGAGTTATTCCTGTGAGAAGTTAGCAGGCTTGTGCTGCACTGACGTCACTGAATGACATTGCTAGAGCAATTACAATGTAGTTTAGTATGAGAGAACAATTCAATGATCTCAAACAAACGAGGCAACGGTCAGGTTTCACTGTTTGTGCCCAAAAAAACAAGTGCAAGAACTTCTTTTTGCACAGTTTTCCAGTGACATCTGGTATCATATTAATGGTGTGTGAAATATACAGAGGATTCCAGAATACACCGCAGCTATAGAAGAAAAATACAGCAGAAACTTGGCACAGTTAATGATATATGAGATGATGTGCACGATTGCATTGATGTCAGTCAGTAGAGCTGTCAAGTTACACATGCTACTCCTGAGATACTAGTGAACCTGACCCCTTCTGCTCTCTGCACCTGTCTCTGGGGAGATGGCACACACTTCCCATTTACTCATCTAAGATATGATCTATTGCCTACCCGTCTTGGCGTAATAGCATTATTAAATACCTTTACAACAGTTTGACTGAAAATTATTCAAATAAAATGCTAGTAATAGGTGGAACACGACAGTTTATCTCCTAAAACCAGATCTATTTATCAATATACAAGTTGTTCAGGCTGAATAACGCATTTCAACCATCAACTTTAGTGAACTGTAATAAGCTGTTTTTTCTGCTAGTGTTATCTAATAAATTGGCTAACTCCTGGCCAAAGGTAGTTGTTATGTAAAGGTTAGTTAAATGAAATGATGTATGGATAGAAAGTATGGATAATAATCATTACATAATTATGATATAGTGTAAAGATAGTTCACCATTTCTGCTTTTAGCTGGACTTTGGAGTACATTTAAAGTTTATTTTCAGGAGAAATGACTTCACTTTGACAGTTCTGCAGCTACATATGACTAAAAACTCGAGGTAGGCTACTTGATCGACAAGAATGCAGTATCTATAGTGTAGCATATTACTCGTTTTAAAAATAACCATTAAAAATAAAACTGGAGTACCATGCCAGAACAGCAGGTGGCAGTAATTTACTGTTGTGCCACATTCAATACACCGGTTCAATCCGAAATTGCTCGGGTTGAGACTTAAACTGCACTAACTAGGTTACAGAAGGAGCGTCTTTCATGGCGCATGTAGTGCCCTTAAACAGGGAGCAGGAAGTCGTTTGGGATTTAACCCCTATTTCCGTCTCGGTGTCCTTGGCTGGAGAGAATAAGCGAGAGAAGGAGATAATGTATAGACACGTTGTGGTGAGTTCATTCCAAAAGTAATATTTAAGAGCTGTGAAAGCATTAATCAGGATGTAAACAAGGACTTTTAGAAGCAACGTGTTTCCAAGCTACGCTAAGTGAATTTATTTCACTAGGTAATATCTCAGCTAGCTCACTAGCTAGGCTTTGAAGGACAGGATGAACCTGCTGTATAGTGCATGATTGGGTTATAATGAAACAGGAAGTATTAAGAAATATAAATCAGTTCAACAAGGAAACAAAAATCATTGTAGTCACTTTACATTTTGAATTTATTAAGTTAATAACTCTAATTGTTTAAACGGGTATCATCCATGTTTGGGTAGCTATTATAATATTTGTAGCATTATAACTGTCTAGCCATTATACGTTAATGAGCTGTATAACATCGTCAATGATTGAGAGTAACATGAGGGCCAGAGGGCTTAAACCTGTCAGAAAGTCAGAAATAATAAAACCCCCAAACTGGTTCTTGGGAGCTGAAGAAGAAGATGAAGTAGAAGAAGAAGAAGATGATGAAGATGAAAAAAAAGAAGATGAAGTAGAAGAAGATGATGAAGAAGAAAAAGAAGATGAAGTAGAAGACGATGATGATGAAGAAAAAGAAGATGAGGAAGAAAAAGAAGATGAAGTAGAAGAAGACGATGAAGAAAAAGAAGATGAAGTAGTAAATGAAGATGAAGAAGAAGATGAAGTAGTAAAAGAAGTTGAAGATGAAGTAGATGTAGTAGTTGAAGATGAAGAATATGAAGTAGAAGAAGAAGATGATGACAAAGAAGAAGAATATGAAATAGAAGAAGATGAAGAAGAAAAAGAAGAAGAATATGAAGTAGATGAAGTAAAAGAAGAAGAAGATGAAGGAAGAGGGAGAGAAGCTCCATAAAGTTAAAAAGTTTATGGTTCCTCTTTTTAGTACTGATGGGTAATCTAGCAGCAGCAGTTTGAATGAATAAAAATGGAGCAAGGAAATACAGCAATCTAAACAGGATCTGGTCCTGGAGTTCCTCCTGTCCTGTATGTTTTAGTATTAAAACTAGTAACTAATGGACTCATGAGCACCCCTTCCTGAGCTGAGGGGTGTCAGAGCAGAGAAATCTGTGAAATATACAGGACCGGTGGTACTCCAGATTATATATCGTGATATATAGATTATATATCGTGATATGCATCGTCTATCGTACAAATGTCCTCAAGTGTATTGATATGATATGATATGTTTGTGATCTCACCCAGCCCTACCTTTAACTGTAAAATCAATTCCATTGGCACTCTCAGCACTGATTAATTTCATCCAGACAATCGTTTTTTCTGCTTTTCACTAATAGGACATTCAGTTTGTATCAAAACTGCCAATTTGTTCAAGTTGGAAGAAATTAATAATAAATATAATAAGAGTAATAGTCCGTTTAAAAAAAAAAAGCATTGAGGACCCATGGGCTATGCTCACAGAACCATGGGTCTAGAAGATTACCGACGTTATTGTCACATATACAAGTACAGGACGGTGAAATAATTTTCTTCATGTACTGCGTTCACACAGAGAAATACAAATGTACAGTAACATAACCTAGATGATGGACTGCATTTGCCAATCAAATTGTGGTGTGATGGACCATCATGCACTACAGAATGGAAAGGTAGAGGCTTGTAGCGAGATATATATATATATATAATGTGTATATATGTGTGTGTGTGTGTGTATACAGTGCTGACATATTTCTAAATGTGCGATCTAATCTTGTTTACACTGATTCAGCCGGAATAAGCCTGTTCCTGAGCACGTTTGAGCGTATTTACTTGTTGTCTGGTAACCACTAGCTCAAATGTCTATTCTGTGTGTTTCCAGGCACTTCAGCAGCTGTCCCGACGGACGCTCACTAGTACCGCTCGCAGGCTGGTGGAGAATAAAGTGCCCCAGAAGCAAAAGCTGTTCCAGGTGAGTAGATCAGATTATTCCCGCCTAATGGATAATATGAAAGTCCACAAAATTTTGGGGGTGGGGGGGGGTAGTCGGTGTCTGTACTTTCGCAATGCACATTTCACTCTATTGTGTCTGTTTTTTTTTCTTTATGTTGAACAGCTTTCTTTTATCTCTGGAGGTCTTTGAGAACTCCCTAGGACTGACCGGCACAGTGGCCACGCCCTGTTCGGTCACCATCCTTTCCCTTTTCCTTACACACACTGATGTGACTTTGTGAAGCTATTAGTGCACTGAATCAAATAAATACCACTTTACGACACTGATGTTAATGTTGCCCCAGAACTAAAAACATGTGCATGCTGCTCAGAGTTACAGTTAACATGACCTGCAAGTCTCTTACTATTTTAAAATCCGTTAATAATACAAACATGCCTTCTTTAGATGCAACACTTTTTCACCTTTTTATGAAACTAATATAGTCTACCTTTTCACGAGGAAAGAATGTGTGTGTCACTGGTTGTTCGATTATAATCATCACTCGACCCTACTACAAGTTTACTAAACTGAACTAAAAGTCGACTTTCCTTCTCTTCATTAATATTCACCCATTTACACAGAAGTTTTAAACCTCAGTTTCACTGCAGAGTAGGCGTAGATGTTTTTATAAAGGAGATATATGAACATAAAACATTATTACTACACCATGTAAGGAATAAAACACAACAGGGTGTGCTGTTTATGATGATTATTAGGTTGATTTATTATCCACAAAGCGGATTCACTTGCCACCCCAAAGATGATTTGTTTTTCCAAAAGCAGCCTGTCCTGAATTTTTTTATTTCTCTTCCATCACAGCATTGTGCCAACAATGACACGGTTATTCATTACAGAATGCCACATCATACTTTTTTAACTGTTTATAGTTACGATTAATATTGCAGAAATCCTGTGAAACAACTTAGTTCCTGTTATGACTGATAGCAGCTATAAACATTCATCACGGGGAAAACACCTCACAACAGAGCTGCTGTTATAGAAAATGAACACTTTCTAAGCGATCAGATTTGAGAATTCAACTGCTTTGCAGTATAAATTATAATATTTTATTGTCTTGTATGCTATATGAGCTATAACTGTATACAAATAAACCGCAAACAGAGAGTACGGTATCTCCAGGAGCCCAAAACACACTGAGATCTAAGAGCGTCATCCCAATCCCATGCATTCTGTCAAGCTGTAAATGCACATCATTAAAACATATAACTGATAGAAGTCTGTGTACGTGTCTGTCTGTACGTGTCTGTGTGTGTTCACTTCACACTCAGGTTGTTGCACTCGAAACATGTCCAACAGATAAGTATATCATAGCTGAACAAGGCTCTAATACACTAACCTGCGTATGGTGTGCTGATTGAGCCTAACTGTGACATTTTAATATAGTACATTTACAAAAAGTAGCAGCATGCAGGCTTTTACACACAGCATAGTTCTTTAATTCATGCTTGTAGTCTGGAGAGTACACTTTGTCTTGACTATTGGGGTTTTATTCTGGGTGTAGCTGTGATTTATAATAGGCAATTGAATCATCCTGATTTCTTTTGATTTGCTTTTTTTTTCTTTTAAACTTCTAACAGTCTTCCAATGAAGACTTTTGTACAGCAACAAAGTGATGCAAATTATTTAGTGTATAGTTTTGTGATTGCTAGACATATTAACATTCTCTAGAGGATCAAAATCGACTAGTGGCGATTATTTCTTGTAAAATCTGAAATGTCCACCCACAATGTGTCACTAAAATCATCAGCTCACTAGTGAGTTATTATTATTGATTTTTTTTCTAAATTCAAGTGTTTTTTTTTTTTTTTTTTGGGTGGGAATTTTCTCAGGGGTGAAAGGATGAAAAGAAAGTCACAGGATAGAAAGAACATATTTAAATAATCCATGAATAAGTATAGACTAATTATTGATTAGTGATTATTGAGCCACTTGACAGTGTGACATATATTTAAGAAGAGATTACATGATTCATACTAATCTGCTCTTATTTTGGTGTCTCTTAGGAGAATAATGGCATACCAGTTCATTTGAAGGGTGGAGCAGGTGATGCCATCCTGTACCGCACCACAATGGGCCTCACCATCTTGGGTATGTTGATGGAAAATTAGCTTTATTAAACCCACCACGCAATAAGCCTCCTGAGTAGGTTACATGACTATTCATTTTTAACTCGTCAACTAATAATTCAAAAAAGTAGTAGACTAGTCATCTATTTGATTAGAGCACATGATTCAGGATTTATCACTATGTATCCTGCTTCATTAGTGTTATTAAATGCTAAACAACAGAAAAGAACATTTAAAAAAAAAAACAAACACACTTGAGTTAGCAGCCACACACTTTACTGTCTTTATTGTCTCTGTTATCCACCACCCTGACCAGTCAACATCTCCACATATCAACATATCAAAAACTACTGAACATATTATCGATTAGTTTGTCCAACCCCTACTATAGAGTACAAAGACATGTCTTTCTGACAGTTTTGTTTTTTATAATGAAGTTACAGAGGACAGTAGTGACAGCTGGAGTATAGATGTTTTACTTACATAACCATGTCTCTTAGGCAAGGGAGAAAACTTATATATATATATATATATATATATATATATATATATATATATATATATATATATATATATATATATATATATATATATTTGAAATTTCCCCAATGGGGGATCAATAAAGGTACAACTTATGTTATATTTTGCTGTACTATTTGTAGTCTGACACTGTGTTTTGTTTTCTAGGAACCGTCTTTGTAATATATGAGCTGGTCAAGGCATCGCTCCCTCACAAAAAGGAATAAAAACTCCTGGAATTATTTCTGCCAAAATGGCCTTGTACATGTTTTAAGGAGTTTAAATGCTGTATATTTATTCACTTTCATAATGGGACCAATCTACATGTATGTAGCTGTGGACAATAAAATCTACTTCCCATGAATTCTGCCTCTCTTTGAAGTGCTTTCTACTCTGTTAATAATCAGTAAAGCATACTGTATAATTTTCTTCTGTTTGCTTAAACAATACTCCACCTTATATGTAAACCCAGTATTACATTCTCAGTTCCTAGGAAATTTAGTGCTTTCCAGCTACCAGTTTCAGCAGAGAAATTGCCAAAAATATTAAAAATATATTTGTTTAATAACTTTAAGACACTTGACAACTTGCAAACCCTTGCAATGAAGTTTTTATTATATACTGGCCAACAGTACACATAACTGCCCAGAATGAAGTAAGGGAATACAGTCTGGGATAACCGCTTAATGAGAAGAACTCACGTATGTTTGCTGAATTTTATAAAGTTTTCCCTATATCTGAAGTAAAAAAAGGAATATGGTGGTGAAAATTATATCAGGTACAGTGGTGCTTGAAACCCTTAGAATTTTCTGTATCTCTGCATAAATATGTAGAAATACAGAAACATCATCAGCTTTTCACACAAGTCCTAAAAGAAGATGAGAACCCAGTTAAACAAATGAGACTAAAATATTATACTTAGCCATTTATTTACTGAGGAAAATGATCCAACATTATGTATCTGTGAGTGGCAAAAGTATGTGTATTTTTTCTTTCAGTATCTGGTGTGATCCCCTTATGCAGCAATTACTGCAACTAAACATTTCCGGTAACTATTGATCAGTCCTGTACATCGGCTTGGAGGAATTTAATCCCATTCCTCAGTACAGAACAGCTTCAACTCTGGGATGTTGGTGGGTTTCCTCACATGAACTGCTTGCTTCAAGTCCTTCCACAACAATCCTATTGGATTAAGGTCAGGTCTTTGACTTGGCCATTCCAAAACATTAACTTTATTCTTCTTTAACCAAATTTGGTTGAACAATTTGTGTGCTCAGGGTCATTGTCTTGCTTCAAGACCCACTTTCTCTTAAGATTCAGTTCTTGAACAGAAGGGCAGAAGTGTTCTATTTGGAGAGCAGTGGCTTTCTCCTTGCAACCCTGCCATACACACCACTGATGTTCAGTGTTCTCCTGATGGTGGACTCCCGAATATTAACATTAGCCAATGTGTGAAAGGCCTTCAGTTGCTTAGAAGTTACCCTGGCTTCCTTTGTAACCTTGTGGACTATTACATGTCTTGCTCTTAGAGTGAACTTTGTTGCTCGACCACTCCTGGGGAGGGGAACAATGGTCTTGAATTTCCTCCATCTGTCTGACTGTGGATTGGTTCAAACTCTATAGAGATGGTTTTTTAACCTTTTCCAGGTCGATAAGCATCAACAACTCCTCAAAAATCTCCTTTGCTCATGAAATGATACACTTCCACAAACAAGATCAGACTCTGATAGATCCCTGTTCTTTAAATAAAACAGGATGCTCACTCACACCTGATTGTCATCTCATTAATTGAAAACACCCGACTCCACTATGTAATATTGGATCATTTTCCTCAATAAATAAATGGCCAAGTATAATATTTTCGTCTCATTTGTTTAACTGGGTTCTCTTTGTCTACTTTTAAGACTTGTGTCAAAATCTGATGATGTTTTATGTCGTGGGACTGCCCTTGACGTACAAAACAGAAAATGTGGTTCTGGGTCAAAGTGATAGAACAGATCATATATCAAGTTCTCTGTGAAATCTAGTAAATAAGTATCAACAACCAGGATGTTGTTTCTTGTCCTCATATGTCTGAACTGCAAACACGGCCTGTAGATCACGGAAGCTAAGAGAAAAGGAAAAAGAACAATAAGTTTTTGTTCTGTCCTGAACACTTGAGTTTTGAGGAGAAACAACAGTTGAACAGCCGCCAACTCTGTGGCATTTATTCCATATGGTGATGGAAACTTTCCTTTATACTTCTGGCCATGACCAATAACCATGTCACGGTCACTGAGCTTGGGTTTCACTCCTGTCAGTCAAGAACAGAAATTTGAGGCTACAGTGGGTCCAGCCTAAGAGAAACTGGACAACTGAAGATTGAAAAAACCTCATGTAGTCTGATAAATCTCGATTTCTGCTGCAGCAGGCAGACGGTTGTGCCAACAGTGTGACTCATGGACCCAGTTAACAGTTCAGGCTGGTGATGTTGGTGTAATGGTGTGGGGAATGTATTCTTGGCACACACACTTAATGAGTATTGTTATCCCTTTATGGGCACATACCTGCTTCTTCCATCATGGCAATGAGCCATGACACAAAGTCACAATGGTCTCTCCAGTCACCAGAATCCAATCATGTAGTAGAATGAGAAGTTTGTGCTGACAAATCTGCAGCAATTATGTTAAGCAATAATATCCACATGGACCATATTACATGTATTTCTAAGTAACCATAATATACATCATAATAATATTACTACACAGAAGTACAAATAGCAAAGTTTATTATATCTTGAGATCAGAATAACTCTGGAGCCACTTTGGGAAAATTTCCTTATTAAGATTAATTATTAGTTAATCTTATTTAAAAAAGTCACTTGCAAAAAAGAAAACCATTTGAGGCATATAAATGAGAATTTTTTATTATTATGGCTTTTCTCAGTTTTATTACTTACTTTTAGCCTATAGATCAATTATGAGAAACTAAGTCGTGATTTAAAGAGACGTTCTAGTTATTATACCTTAGTAAATTGTATTTCGAAACAAGCATGCAGTAATCCCATTAGGCCAATGGCAAACACAGTACCTGTTTGTTATAATAACTGCATACCATGCAAGGCTGAAAAATAATAAAACTAATAAAAAGATACTTCCTCCTCCACAAAGTCCTGCATTCACAAACACACAAGCACTTAAGAGTTTAGGACAAATCACAAAATAATAATAATTTGGCTAATAGTAGTTCCATTGAGTAACGTTCATTAAAAAAAGCAACAACAACAACAACAACAAAAAAGCATGTTGTTTGAATGGTATACATAGATAATGTGTCAAAGAGGATTTTGTCATTTTATAGTGCAGAACCATTGAACTAGCCTGATAATTAGCAGTCAGGTGTGACATATATACATAAATCAACACATTTATCTAAAGACTGACAAAGACCAGAGAAACACTAAACATATTTACATCTAGCTATATGTCACAGATAACACGCCAAAACTATGATCTGTTTTATTGCACAATCATATGAATATTACATTTGTAAAATAACTTGCTGCTCAGGGTCATTTCTTGTTGTTGAAAATGCTCCTGTCCTCTTGTTCTCATGCCAAATGAGAGTAAACTACAGACAGGTGACATTTTTAAGAGACTTTTAAGAGTAAGTGGGTATAAAAATGTCATCCAGTGCACTAAATGTTGAATATACAATCATTTGGGCTTCAGAACATTACAAAACAACAATCACTAGAAGTGTGAAGATCGCTATGGAGGCCATTTTGTGAATCCAAGTGATTACTGGACATTTTAAGTGTGTTGCTAATTAGCTATTGTAAGACAGTTAAATAATAAAAAAATGCTCAAAACGCACTAAAGTTGAATTCCAAATGCTTTAACACTACATAGATTAGTGCATTTTATAGGATAGGGAATACAGTATGAACTACACGCTTTATAGCGCATATCTAATACGTACTTTATTTAATAACGAATCATTGAGGCGTGGTTCACGGCACGGCCGCTAGGGGGCGACGTCCACAAATAAATATAAACCAGTATAACGTTACACAATATCCAGCGCTAAAGACAAGAAAGACAACAACAGATCCAGATATAACTGACTATTTAAACAACTGAAATTACAGTATTTTTTTTCCCCCAAATAGACTACTGATATGGGGATTTTGAAAGAAAGTAATGTTTACATATCTACCACAAGCACCTGAAGTCAAAAATATTATTTTAAATAGGTAGCCTATCTTGGTAAAATAAAGTCATAAACTTTATGATCATAAAGGTTCAATTTATTTGTCGATTTGTTTGTGTACTTGCTTGCTTAATGATACTTATTTATTAGTTAATTGCCACAAGGTATGTACCAACACCACCTAAAATAAGCCCCGAACTCCAAGGTGTGAAAAAAATGTTGATGTGCTACTCATGTATCATGTGACACAAATATCATGTGACATGATATTTCATTATTTTTATGTAATAACTGCTTATTTCCAGATATTATGTCCTTATTTCAGCTTAATAACTTAATAATTATTATTTTGGCATATCCATAGTATCTAGTTATTTCAATTTAGCACCACACAATCAATCTATCTATCTATCTATCTATCTATCTATCTATCTACCTATCTATCTATCAAATAACAACTTTTTTTAAAAAAAAACAAAAAAACAAAAAAACAAAACAACAACAACAACAAAAAAAAAAACAACTACCATGACGTCAGGGCTTCCGTATTCTCTGAACACAGAGATTAAGGAATGTTGTTTTTTTCTTTTTTCTTTTGAATGACTAAGTCTTGTTTAATATCTATGCGAGTCTTTGAATGTAACTTGAACTTCCTTGTGAGTGTGTGTGTGTGTGTGTGTGTGTGTATGTGTGTGTGCGTGTGTATGTGAGTGAGTGAGAGAGAGAGAGAGAGAGAGAGAGAGAGAGAGAGAGATGTTTTTATATCTTGGTGGGGACTAAATACCAAATAGGAATATCTGACAGTTTTAACCTTGTGAAGACATTTGGCATGTCCCCAGTATTTTTTTTGTGTTTTTTTAAACTGCAGCTTTTATTAAAACAAAAAACTAAAACTAAACTTAACTAAACTAAATGAGACCCCAAAAGTTTTTTTTTTGTAACAGAGGTTAAGGTTAGCGTTAGATTTAGGTGTAGGCATAGCATTATTTAGTTGCATTAATAATTATGCCCATGGAAAGTCCTCACAAGGAGAGTAAGACAAATGTGCGTGCGTGCGTGTGTGTGTGTGTGTGTGTGTGTGCGCGCATGTGTATGCGTGTGTGTGTAAAACCCCAGCCTTCATTCCTGAGCTCCTCTAATGGATGAGCTCCATCCCCATCAAAGGAGTGTGCAGAAGTTTCCAGCAGGGTGAATTCCTCCCAGCAGCTCTCATGATGAGGATGGTGCCGTAAGAGTTTTTTTTTTTTTTTTTTTTACACACTCAATATCACCGCCCCCCCTGTTAAGTAGAAGCCCGAGGACAGACCTGGCCCATTTGGAGAGCGGACCTTCCTCCTCCTTCTCCTCCATCTCCTCCTCAGGCTCCATCACTTCGGCTGTCTGTGAGCAATCAAGTCCAAAGTAAACCAGGACAAACGGGACACCAGACCTCTCCACTCTCTTCCTCTTCTGTTTGTGTGATATATCAGTCTTTTCTTTTGGACTTTGTCTGGAATTGAATGGTGAGTTCAAATTATGGCACTAATGCTCATTTATTATTATTATTATTATTATAATTATTATAATAATTATTATTATTTTAAAAGAACATCTAATTAAGCCCCAAAATTACAAAACTCTCTGTGAATTACTAACTGAAGTCTTTTTTTTTTGAAGTAGAAAGAATCATAGTTCATTCTTGATATTGCATTTATTTATGCTGTTAAGATAAGATAAGATAAGATAAGATAAGATAAGATAAACTTTATTGATCCCACACTGGGGAAATTCCCTTGTCACAGTTTTACATTACTGTATAAAAAAATAAAAAATTGCGATAAAATAGAAAAAGAAAGTGCAATTTGTTTTTATTTGTGAACTTTATATTTGTGAATTGCCTCAGAGAGCTCAGAGAGCTCAGAGAGCTTAAAATCATAATGGCTTTTTTATTGATTAATTATTGGCTATTGATTTCCAGTGAGAGTCTGTGTGCACTTTGCCTAGTCAACTAAAGATTAATGAGAGTTAAAGTGTGCTTAAGAGAATTAATGGGATGGTGCCGTGTTCAGCAGGAGGCGCTCTGTATCTGTGATCAAAGCTCTATGATTTTCGGGCAGTTTTTTTTTGTGTGTGCCTGGCTTATTGTGGAGACTTGGTGAAGTTGCACCTTGATATAATAAAAAGGAATTCCCATTACATGTTGTAATGCAAACATACTTTTCCAAGTGAAGGCAAAATGCTTTATAGCTTATAACTTATGTCTTATGTCTACACTACACATATTTTTAAGCTTAACACTTTTTTTAGGGCACACAAGAGTTTTGATGTGTAAAACAAATCTTTTGAAAGAAATTTACTGATCCAACTACATGCTTATATCACACCCTAAGTAATAGTTTAACTCCAGAACTTAAGAGAGAATATTAGGCGTACAGCCTTGCACTACCTCGATTGTAAAATGCAGTATTTAATTTGATTTTATGATGTCAGTCATAATTTTGATTAATTTTTTTCAGAATTGTAGTGATTTCGTTGTAGTTTATTATAGCTATTTACTTTAAATGATTTAATTAGTTAATTGATTTTTTTTAAAGACCTGAGAATTAAGACTCAAAATGAAAATGCACCTCATAAATAAAGATTAGTAGATATCATTTTATTTCAAATAATATGAAGAATTGAAGAATTGTTGTATAAAACGCAGGTCTTTCCTCCATCCACCCTCCATCCACGTTTGCTTCGCACCTCTGCGGTTGGGGGTTCGATTCCTGCCTCCGCCATGTGTCTGCGGAGTTTGTTCTTCCTGTGCTTCGGGGGTTTCCTCCGGGTACTCCAGTTTCCTCCCCCAGTCCAAAGACAAGCGTTGTAGACTGACCGTCATTTCCAAATTGTCCGTACTGTGTGAATGTGTGTGCGGTTGTGCCCTTAGATGGGTCAGCACCCCTTCCAGGGTAACCCCCGCCTTGTGCCCCGAGTCCCCTGGAGTAGGCTCAGGCTCCACGCGACCCTGTGTAGGATAAGCGGTACAGAAAATGGATGGATGAATCTATCTGTAATACTGTACCGCTTATCCTACACAGGGTCACGTGGAGCCTGAGCCTACTCCAGGGGACTCGGGGCACAAGGCGGGGGCTACCCTGGAGGGGGACAGATAGATGAATCTATCTGTAATACTGTATGTGGTTATGTAGGAAAAAGTGTGTGTGAGTTTGAATTGTGGAATGTAGAGTGTAACGCTGTGCTCATTTCTTAGGTCCATTCATGCTCTGCTGAGCCAGACACGGAGTGAAAATGAAGAGAAGGCTGTGTTTGGCAGCGTCTGCCTTCATGGCAGTGGCAATAGTTTCATGTGTGAGGGCTCAGAGTGAAGGTAAAGACAGCTGATTCACTAAACATTTCCTTTCTTTCTCTCACTTTCACATTCTCTCCTCTGTAATATCTTTGTGCTCTCTCTCTCTCTCTCTCTCTCTCTCTCTCTGTCTCTCCTGCCTACCTACTCATCATGCTCTCTTTTCCTCTCTTCTCTAACACTCCTCTCTCTGTGATATGTCTATGATCTCTCTTTTGCGCTAATCTGTCTTTCTCTCCTGTCTCTGACATGTCTATAATATCTCTCTCTCTCTCTCTCTCTCTCTCTCTCACACACACACATACACACACTCACCCATTCACTCACTCACTTTTTCTCTCTCGCCCATTACTGTCTATGATCTATGAAATACTGTCTATGACCTATGAAATACTGTCTATGACCTATGAAATACTATCTATGATATATGAAATATTGTCTATGATATATGAAATACTGTCTATGAAACTTTTTTATTTCAGGTATTTTTTACCCGTCATATTTGCCATATATATATTTGCCTTAAAAAAAAAAACTTCATCTGAGCATGCATTTGACATGTGGACTATTTGTTTTCTTTTCTATTGCTCCCTTATTTCACCCATCTAAATTTAACTGAGCACGGTTGTTTTTTTATGATCAAAGCTCTGATAAAAAGAGCTTCATAGTCCTACACAAAAGTAAAGGAAAACCTTAGAACTAAAGCAGCGACCCAAGGTGTAGTTGCTCTAAGCGGCAGATTAAGTCTGCATGTTGTAACTCTGTGGGCTAACACTGGTCTTAATCTGATCCAAGGAAATATACACACCTGGGGCTGCTTTCAATTACATTTCCTTTCTAGTTAAGCAAGGTAAAACAGGCTGTTAATTTAAAATAAATAAGTGGTTTTTATTTTACTTTCCATAATGTTAATGTTACTGGGAACACTAGTGAACTAGAAGAAGGTAACATGGAGTTCACATGACTGTATTTATTTAGAATAATCCAATACAGATGAGGGATGGGGGAGGGGAATTTACAAAATTCTACACTGGTTGTGTTCATCTTTTTGACTTTGTATGTGACTGCATATCAGTTACAAATTGCTTTAAATTAAATTGTAATCAAACATCACCAAGCGGAAATACAACTGATTTAGTGCTAGTATAAAGTTTGAAATTAAATAGTTAGGATGCTCAGGATTGGTCTATGGTTAAAAAACAAAACAAAAACAAGACTGTGATAAATCAGATCAGTTCACATAATGATGTGACTTACATTTAAAAAAAAAATACAACTCATACATATGAGGTTGTTCCCTTTTATTGACGTTGAGGGTGATAATTGCTAGATCGGAGTCAAGTTCCTGGACGTTCGTCCTCAACATTCCAACATATCAACATGATCTGCCAGTAAAATGAATGTTCTTCCAGGATTCTGATCCAAGAACATGGCTGAGGATAAGGAAAAAAACTAAATTAACCTTCTTTGACTGACAAGCATGTGTGTCTAGTTCATCCCAATGTTATATTCATCTTAAATAAATCTAGGTTATAAAATACAAAAATACAAATTGTACAAATACCAGACAAGGATCTCCATAACCTGCAGATGAAAGCCACATTCTCACTAAAAGTCTGTCTAACTCAGGGCAGGTAATCCATGTGGTGAAATGCTTTCAGAGTCATCCAAAAGGCAGAAAATGAGTGACTGGACTTCATCATTGCAAAAGCATAAAAGTACAAAGTGCACCGTTACTGGTTTACAGTGGAAAACTTAATGGAACATTTTTACTGCTTTCAACTAGACATCCATCCGGTGGCCAAATTTCCAGATTTTATGGAGCAAAAAGACAAAAATACAATTTTTTTCCAAAACAAATATGTTTTTTTTTCAAATAGCCTTCACTTTTTGAGTTTCTCAAGTAAACAGAAAAAGTCTCTGTTAATAAACAGTAATGTCTGATGTCAGCATGTCAGTGGCAATGTGCCTTTTTTTTATTCAATTAAGTTCCATATGCTAGAAAGAACTTTTTTTTAAAATTATTATTAGAGATGATGGCAATGATTAGAGGAGGAGTCAGATGATCAATGAGAAGGCCCTATTGATGACAATCTCTCTTAATATAGGGGCAAAAACGTAGCTGCATGATCGATGCTGACAAGAGAAATGACCTGTGCATAGAAAAAGATGAGATATATGTTAGTCTCTAACTGTATTTCTTGAAGGACAAACATGTTAGGTCTATATAATAAACTGGAACTCGGTTTATTGTAATGAAAAAGACATGCCTACTAATTCAGTGTCATTCTGAAGTGATTGTTTCGTAAGAGAATCTAAAAAGTGTGAATACCACATAGAAGCACAACTGAATGAGACACTAAAATTGTCCAGTATATATTCCGACAGTCCTATATAACATATACTTCGTACCGATGGGCAACACATTAAAGGAAAAACCAACATTAATTGTTTTAGTAAAGTGTTCGGCTGCCACAACCCATCATAACAGCTTCAATGTGCCTTGACACAGATTCTATAAGTCTATGGAAATGAACTGGAGCGATGAACACCATTCTTGCCTCAATTGGTGTTTTGATCATGGTGGTGGAAAGCACTGCCTAAAACATCACTCCAGAATCTCCCATAGGTGTTCAATTGGTTTGAAATCTGAGGACTGTGAAGGCCATCGCATACAATATGAGTTACATCCTGTGCTATGCATGGGGGTGGACTCATCCTGGAAGAGACCACTCCCATCAGGATAGAAATGTTTCATCAGAGGATAAAGGTGATCAGTCAGAAGAACTGGATTGCAGAAGTATTGATTTACAGTGACACTTCTATCAAAAGGAACATTTGGACCTAAACCATGCTAGCAAATTCAACGGCATCAAAGCCTCTGCACTTTTGCATGTTTCTTCACTCATTTATTCAGATTTTTACTTTAATTTGTTACCTGTCTATAAATATATTCATATATTAAATATTCTAAAATAATAAGCTAGACAGTACATATGACGTGCCATAGAGAAGTGCGACTGTGTTAATGACCAGCAAAAAGTTAGGATTGGGTCGGACCCAAATGGGACCAGAAATGGAAGCCATCATCAAAGTTGAATTGGTCAACCAGGTTGGTGGATCTTATTTTTAACGTCCCTACCCTGGTCAAGCTTTGGCTCTGGTCACTGCCTGATCAGAGCTATTGCTTCACAAAATATTTTATTGGGATATCCTTAACATACGCACATCTCACACACTTTTTCAACTGCCAAATGTACCTCATAGAGATCACCTTCATCATACATCACACATTCAAGGATATCACTTTAAAATATTTCTCAATATATTCTCTCCGTGTAGTTCGTCTTGTACATGGAAGTTTCAAGTTGTAGCATACAACTTTTCATGTACATGTGCATTGGGCAGATGTGACATCAGTCTGCCCAATGTGACCAACCCGATGTTTCTTTTTGTTGTTTGTTTCTGTTTTCTTTCACTTGTCCTATTTCAGTTTTGTGCAAATCACCTCATGTGCATCCTCATTTAAGTTGCTCTAATGTCGAAAAGAATGTACACAAGCGTCACCACTGACACTGTGTATTCTTTTAAGAGGTTTGCAATGGATTGTCATTCTAGTCAAGTCTGTATGCAGTGTAGAATGAAATGTGTGTGTTTTTTTTTAAACATATGCACTGTGATATGACATTGCTCCATTGTACAATCAACATTCAAAATAAATTTTTTTGGACAAAGTTCTGCAGCAGTTCACCACAGTGAGTCCAGCTGTGTTGGACTGACTGCTGCGACCGCATGTGAAAAAAATCTGGCACTCTAACGGTCTCTGTGGATCACTTGTTTTTTTGCTGTGTGTTTTTGCTTGAGTAGTCTGCAGCCTTTCAGCCAGACTGCTCAAACAGATGTCATTTTAATCTAAAATGGCGTTATCTCTTGTTGTTGTTGTTGTTGTTTTTTCTTGTGTTGCCGTCACTCCTCCTTCCCCAACAATGAACGTGCTAACTTCAGACATGAAGTGTTGATCGTTGGGGTCCCGTCCGTGCACTTGCTATGTGTTCTTTTAAATTATACCATTAAATAGGAAATCGCTTTTGGCATTCACTTGATCTACTTCTTCTCTTTGCAGTGATGCCGCCGTCGGATTTGAGATTTAAAATTTTAAACGAGCACACAGTAGAAATGACATGGAAATTGCCCCGGTCAAGAATAGAGGGCTTCAGAATACAAGTGTCATCAGGTACAGGTGGGTAGTCTTATTATAGGCCCATTATATTTTGCTTCCTTTTGAACAACTCTTAGAATTTCAGGCAATGCAGATTAATAAATAAATGGTAACAGGGATAAACATTTCTATGCTAGTAACTGTAAGGTTGTGAGTTCAAGTCCCAAGACTGCTAGAAAGCTAATGTTGGGCACTTAAACAAGACCCTAACTCTCAGATCTTCTCTCAGACTGTATTGCACCTCATTGTCTACCAAATGTCTATCAGAACAACATATGGAATGTATAATGGACAGTAAAACATCTAATAGAACATAAAGGAACGCAAGCTTGTATATTAATACTAGTTTATAGTATACAAATGAAATGGCATGCCATCCAAGTTTACAATTAGCACAACCTTTTATATGTTGTTTGTTCTGCTTTCCTCGCTGTAGATGAGCCTGTTAAAGAGTTTACACTTCCTGCCTCTGCGAAAAAGACCTCCATCAGAGACTTAACCACTGATGTAGATTATGAAGTAACAATATCTTCATATGCTGGATCACAAGAGAGTATACCCCTCTCTGGACAGATAACAAGTAAGACATGTGCTGTTTAACTGTGTTGGGTTAACTGTGTTGGGTTCTTTATGTTACTTTAGAGGAATAATTTATTTTTTTTCCTGTAGTTCAATCGAGTGGGTCTGAAGGAGGTCCCAGAAGACCACAGGTTTCAGATTCAATCAGTAAGTAAACCTCAATCCCTGTTTCTCACTCATTCATTATCTCTCAATCCCTTGGTGTTTTTTCTTTCTTTTTTTTCCCACTGTGTGCTCATATTTTTTCATAAATGCCCCATTGTGTTTTACTTTATGAGTCCAGACATCATTTAGCTTATTACTCCAGCATGAAAGAGTCAGTGGGTGCATATTTCTGTGCAGCTGTACATGGCCCCTCATGCCCAACCTGATTAAAACAAGGCCCTAAAAACGCTGAGAGAAGTGGAAAGCTTACAGCGGCTCACTTTACAAGAGCCTCGTGGCCTCCTCCGCCTCCTCTTTCGGCAGAACGCTAATTACTTTTTCTGCTTTAAGCATGGGTGAAGGAGCTTCCTCGCCAGCTGATCAGGCAGCTTAATGTAGCTCAGAAGCAAACTGATTAAATGCTGAGGGATCTTCTACATATGTCTGGTGCTATTAGGTGGATTAGTTGGCAGTGAAGTCAGTGAAGTTCATGAATAATTAGTCTTTTACTTAATTACTGCATTGCATGGAAGTGACATGCGCACATTTGTTATCTTAGTGCTGTACGGCTTGAAATACAAAGGAAGTAATGGAAGTAATTTCCTGTAGTAGCCACACAATCGGTGCATTGTAGGCCTGAAATGCTTTTATTTGCTCATCATTAGCTGAAAGTAAATAATGGCAAATGCGGTACCTTCATAGTGACACCTTTCAGACACCTTTTCCAATTGTTATTGTTAAATATAGCCAGTATTAGATCAGTATTGGGTTTCAACCAATATTCACAGGCCTCTATTAGCCTCAAATTCCCCAAATAACATGAACGAACTGTGTCACATTTATCAAGTCTGCCTGAGTTTGTACAGTGTCTACATTGATCCTATAAACTGCTCCATTGCCTTTTTGTTCACCAGAATGCTCAGCCAGTGCAGTTGCTGATCTGGTCTTCCTGGTTGATGGTTCCTGGACTGTGGGGCAGGAGAATTTTAACCATGTCCGCAGCTTCATGTCAGCCTTGGCCGGAGCTTTTGACATTGGAGAGGACAAGAGCAGAGTGGCAGTGGTTCAGTATAGCACGGATGCAAGGACTGAGTTCACTCTAAACCAGTATCTAAGACGCCCTGAGCTGCTCCGCGCCATCAACAACCTGCCCTATAAAGGAGGAGACATCATGACAGGTGTTTAGGATAAAGAAATAACACAACACAACACAACACATACTCATAGTTATGCATGTGAGGTTCAGTTACAGTCTGAATAGCTGCTAGGTTCATGAACTTGAAGATTGAGTCAGTCAGCTAGAAATAAAAGGTAGTATTTTGGTTGTTGATCTCTGTTTTATAAACTGACCTGGAATTTAAGAACTTATTGTTATTGTATATATATATATATATATATATATATATATATATATATATATATATATATATATATATATATATTATCTTTATCAAATGATAATTTCTCAAAAATTAATCAAAAGGTAATTTCTCACTAAACTGTAGATCTAGTAGTAGTAAGTCAGTACAACTGGACTTTTTGTTTAAACATATGTTTCACTATTCATCCAAGAGGGCTTATCATGTTTTCAACAGTTCTAAACAAAATGTCCTCCTTTTCTTCCTCCTCCTTCTTTTTTTTCTATTTTATAAATTAAGATTGATGCCTGAGTTCCCAGTTGTCTTCAGCCCAGGGCAGGGATGTACAGTAATCAAGTGCGATTAAATTACTCTAGCAAGAATGGACACTGGCAATCCACAAGATGTAAAAAATCTTGGATTGAGTGATGTAGGCATAAAGGATTGTTTTGAGAAACAGAACCAACTAAATTCATTTGAAAATATAATTGGTGGGTACAATAAAAATGAGTGAGTGGAATTAAAAAGAACAATCCCATGTATAATTGAGGCCAATTATGAAATCAACACACAATATGCCGACAGTGCTGGCATTTCTACAGAAGCTTTGTGTATTCTCCAGTGTTTCTGTGGGCATAAGTTTCATAAGAAAAAGATTTAGGCCACAACAACTTCGCATTTAAATCCAAATATAGATATGAATATTTGGAGCACTAAACAGATTATAGACACATTATATATTTGTGTTACACCCCTAGTCTCAGATATCCTATCATATCTTCATTCCAACCAAGTCAGAGCCATTTCATTTCAATTGTTTGAAATGAAAACCTTCAGCCAAAACTTGTGGATGTGATGAAACACCGCTGCTGTAGAAGCAGCTCTCCTTCTTTTGTGTGCGAGAGATATAAGTTGTTTCACATGAAACAGAGAATTTAGACTTGCTATTGTAAAACTGTAGGAAAAATAGTAGTTTGTGCATTGGTTGCTTTCGTCTTTTGTATACAGACCAATTCTCATCTTTAGCTCTGGTAGATCTCATACAGTGTCTTAGGTTCTATTAAAAAAACAACAACACTTTTTAAACATATGTTCTAAGTCCTTATATACATTTGACTGTAGTCTTTTGAAAAGGGCTGTAATGCAGAACATCTTAAAGTGCATATAGCTGGCACAGTGGTAATAAGTCCATGGATAGAGACAATTATAGAGACTAGAGGCTAGGCTAAGGGTCTGTACAACTGCTTGTATCATAAACAAAAACTAACACATTCAAAACCTAATTATGTCTGAAAGGGTTAATGTCACAAGGCTTAATTTGACCAGATTTGGTCAGATCACACATTTTAGAAATACACACACACACACACACACACACATTCACAAACCCACATATATTTATACACGTACAGGATGTGTAGTGCAAAAGTAAATCAGCACTGTGCTGTTTATATGGACGTCAGAGGTCTCCCAGCTAAACCCTCAGGCACTCCATGCCAAAATCCACTAACAAAGCAGCAACATGCCTGCAACCACAATTTTAATTCTTTTTTTCTGACAGTTCATTAATAATGACATGGAAGTGAATAGCGAGGTGCATTTCAAAGAGAAGTTCTTCCAAGGTGCATGCTTAATATTATTTTATTTGCTGGCATTGTGCAGGTGATGCCTTGGACCAT
The DNA here is from genome assembly GCF_023375685.1 of Ictalurus furcatus. Lineage (NCBI taxonomy): Eukaryota > Metazoa > Chordata > Actinopteri > Siluriformes > Ictaluridae > Ictalurus > Ictalurus furcatus. The sequence goes on from NC_071279.1 coordinate 13,764,852, forward strand.
GTGCTGAAAAATATTTTCATTGAAACTGCCGGAGCCAGAAAAGGATTCCCCAGAGTTGCTGTGGTCATCACAGGTGGACAGTCGCGAGACTCAGTTGAGGACTATGCTAAAAAACTGAGAAACAACGGCGTTGAAATCTTCACCCTGGGTATGTGGGAGTCTGATGCTGTCTCTCAAACATGAAATGCTTTATTTTTATGGTATAAGGTTTCAGAGGTGGGGCAGAGGGATTTCTACCCTTTCCATACTCATACTTCAATCATCCTGCAGCGAACGGTGGAAAAAAACCCCTCAAGGATTCAGAGTCTAATCAGATGAGTTTTGCAGACGTTGTCTTTGGCACTATCATAGTTTCCTACTTGTGGAAGAAAAATAAGCTGCTTTTAAATGTTTTCCACTGACCTGACCTCCAAGTCCTTATTTCAAAAGCTCACTGTTAATTCAGCTGGATTGCTTTAAAAGAGGGGACACAATAAGCGGCTCCTGCTTTTCACATGTTTATAGTGAATAGTGTGAGGAATTCTTAAAGAACGGGTATCAGACGTGTTTGATTGTTTTTACATGTAGCTATCAAGTTTAAGAGACATTTTGGAGTTGCAGGTGTCGACTTAAGCAGAAATGAGTTAGTCTTTGGTAAGATTGCAGTTCTATACATTTTAACATCTATATTTATTTCTCTTTTCTCTGCAAATCAGGCATCAATGAGGCAGATGAAGAAGAGCTGAAACAAATGGCATCCACTCCATACAGCACTCACGTGTATCCCATCTCTAGCTTTGAACTGATCAAGACAGTGGAGAAGGACATCATTGCACATGTGTGTGCTGGAGTTGAGGACCAGTTGAGCTCTTTGGCTAGTGGCGAGGAAGGTAAAAAACAGCAAACAAAAGAGCATGTAAACAAATGAATACGGTCACAACATGCTACCATATATTTTAATATTCTGTATAGTATATCATGGTATATACATGTCCACTTACACTGGCCCAAATTCAATGCTTAGAATTACACAATAAGCTATGGTAAGCATCTCAAGTCTGTCTTTTTTTGTTACACCAATCATTGAAAACATTGCCTTTTTTGGGAGGAAGTGGTCTACAAAACATTAGCATTACAAATGGTTTCCCTACCATCGTATGGTGAAGTGTGTTCTGGCTAAACATTTCATGCTTCTTATCTAAAGGCCTTTTATAATATGTAGCTTAATGCATACCCATTATTTAAAGACTGCTGAATGGATCCTTGCATCTTGTTGTAGTGGTCGAACCTGCCTCGAACCTGCACGTCAAGGAGGTGGCATCCAAATCGATGAGGATGACATGGGATGCCTCTCTGGGTGAAGTAACCGGCTATAAGATACAGCTGGTACCTATGATAGTGGGAAGCAAGCGGCAGGAGCTTTATGTCGGTCCCACTCAGACCAGTGTGAACGTGAGGGACCTTTCTCCAGACACTGAGTATGAAATCAGCTTATTTGCCCTGAAAGGACTAACACCCAGTGAGCCAGTCACTGCCATGCAGAAGACCGAACCTCTCAAAATATCATTGGGTAAATAGGAATATGCAGTTATAATCAATTTACCATTAGCTAACTACTGTTCTGTTTGAGTCCGAATGAACCATTCTGAATTTTTTACTAAATAAAAATTTTAATGGCATGTTTTTGTATCCATCAAAAGGGCTTCTGAGGCTTAGGCTCCATCAATATTGTTTATATTGCTAACAGTTGAAATGAAAACAAGATATACAGGGTATTGGTCAAGGTGTTCCAACTAAAATGCTCTTAATCCACTAAACTGAAAATTTTCCTTCTAGAATGTTCCCTTGGAGTGGATGTTCAGGCTGATGTTGTCCTTCTGGTTGATGGCTCGTACAGTATAGGGCTGGCCAACTTTGCAAAAGTGAGAGCTTTTCTGGAATACCTGGTCAAGTCCTTTGACATCGGTCCACACAAGGTCCAGATCAGTCTTGTGCAGTACAGCAGGGATCCACACACTGAGTTTTACCTGAACACACACCACAATCTGGATGCGGTGATTAAAGCGGTGAAAAACTTTCCATACAGAGGAGGTTCCACTAACACTGGCAAAGCCATGACCTACGTGAGGGAGAAGATCTTTGTTTCAAATCGAGGAGCTCGCGCCAACGTACCTCGCATGACAATCCTCATCACGGACGGCAAGTCCTCGGATGCCTTTAAAGATCCAGCCACGAGGCTGAGGAACAGTGATGTGGAGATCTTTGCCGTCGGGGTGAAAGATGCTGTTAGGTCGGAGCTGGAAGCCATTGCGAATTCTCCTGCTGAAACCCATGTGTACACTGTGGAGGATTTCGACGCCTTCCAAAGGATCTCCAAAGAACTGACCCAGTCCGTTTGCTTGCGCATTGAGCAGGAACTTCTGAAGATCAAGCAAAGAAGTGAGTAGTCTTTATAAAGCTTTTTACTTCACAATGTTTATTTGATAATGTAATAATGGAGGTCTGTAGAAAAACCCTGAAGGGATATTTTAGACTCGTGTGGTGATTTTAGTGTGGTGAGTGTAGAGGTACCCCATGACATCCTTACAAAAGGATCCTTGAGGACCCCATCAAAGATGTTATCTGGCTTATATACATTTACATTTATGACATTTGGCAGATACCCTTATCCAGATCGACTTACAGAAGTGCTTTGAAGTCTCTACCAATAAATTTATTTTGATACTGGTTCATTAGGTCACAGACTAACAATACTATCAATCTAAAAAAACTATGCATTGATGCACAGGGGTGATTTCAGCTAGTGGAAGTATATCTGTGAAGTCTGGATGTTCCACCATGATCTTTAAACCCAACAATTATTATAATTTCACAGAACTGATAAACATTTATTTAGCATTTTTACTTTATTTATTCCAATAACAATCTGTTTTTTTTCATTTCATTTGTTGTATGATTGATATGAATAATCAACAGATTATTATTATTAAGCATTTTAATTTTACAATCCTATGATGTCAGTTATATTTTGCTGACCAATACTAACATATATGTATGTGACCTGACCACTGAAATTACCCCTGTAATGTAATTTTGAACTCAAATTAACAGCAGCAGGAAATAATTACTCACATGCTTACAATTATAATAAGTATTTCAAAATAAGCCTCATTTACTTTTTTTTTTTATTGTTCTTGATCTGATGAACATGTGGCTCACATATGTAAAGACAAGTGGTTGCAGTTTATTGTTGAAAAATCTTATCCATGATGTCTGCACTGCAAGCCCCAAATGTATTTGCACATGCCAGTATATTGTAAACTTTTGGCATAATGTTCTATAATTGTTATATATATTCGATAATAACAGAATGTGTTGACCGAAGGTTAGATTAGAATGAAGGACATGAAGAACTGAATGAGCTTTTATGTTATGAATTGTGATCATGTTGCAGGTTTGGTATCGCCTAAATCCCTGAGCTTTTCCGAAATAAGTTCCAGAAGTTTCCGAGCCACGTGGACTAGCGATGCTACAGATGTCGAGTTCTACCTAGTCCAGTACAAACCTGCTGAAGATCCTGATGCAGATTATGTCTCCGTCTCAGTACCAGGAGACACCACCACTGCTATGCTGGTCCACCTCACACCCCTCACCAAGTATAATGTCAACGTCATCGCACAATATGAGAAAGGAGACAGTTTGCCTCTCACTGATTTTGAGACTACGCTGGAAGGTCAGTTCATTTCTTTTACTTGTCTTTACTTTGACAAGGGACACAGAATTTTTGAAATGGTATCTTTACAATAGATAGAAGCAGCATACTACCTTAAAACCAGCTAATTTTGCTATTATTAATATGTCATTCATATATTCTAGAATCATTTCCACCACCAAACATTTGTCAAAATCTAATTTAAAAGTCTATTATTATATCATCTAATTCCAAAATAATGCTAATAATGAAAGGATTCACTGTACAAAACTGTTCAAACACGGTTTTAGCCATTTGTGAAATCTGTGCAAGAAACCAAAACCTATTTGAATGTCTTCTTTACACATTTTTTAATCTTGATTTTATTTTTTTTTAATTGTAATGCCATCAATCATAATGCCATGGTAATATATAAATTCCAGTGCTAACTCATGTCCACTTCAATACACATAGTTACAACACACCATGTGTTACTGCCTGCAAAGCATTACTCAATAAAAACACACTGAGTTTTTGGACGTACAATGTGGAAAAGTGGAAGAATGATTGTTTGTGAATGATTGATGACTTATAAAGACCCCCTTTTCCCTGCAGATCAAGGAACTGTACGTAACCTCCGTGTTTCTGAGGAGACCACCAACAGTTTCCGTGTGTCATGGGCACCGGCTCCAGGAGCCGTGGTGAGATACAGGTTGACCTATGTTCCAGTCAGAGGTGACAGTCCCACAATGGAGGCCTTTACACAGGGCCCTGAGACCAATATCGTCCTCCAACAGCTCCTCTCACTCACCACTTATAGAGTGAGCGTGGCAGCCGAGTACTCATCGGGGACTGGTGCGCAAAGGCAAATCGATGGCACAACTAAAGATGGTGAGTTGCAATAATGAAGAGGCATATGGGATGTTTATGATGCATATTTTCCCTCCGCTCAGTTTGTTTTTAGAGTGTTTGACATCCTGCTATTTAGAAAATTTTAACTCCACACGTGTTATTAAGCTTTCAGAGTGGAAAGTGCTAATATCAGGCAACAGGACTTTCCCTGTGGAAATTTGCACAGTGAGGCTCAATACACACACACACACACACACACACACACACACACACACACATACACACACACACACACTTTTCTGTTTGCTATGTGAGAGGTTATAGGTGATGGAACGTTACCCAGGAGATGAGCCTGCATGCTAACCATCTATTGGGGAGGCTGATGGAAATAAACAAAATGATTTCCATTTGCCAAAGCAGTGGAATTCCAGACACTTGTTATCATTGCTCAATGTGGTTAGCGCCTTTGCATGTTCCAGCTGCTCCTATCTGGCTGCTCTGAGTAATGCAGCTGTGATATTTTCAGTGTCTGTTATGGCAGAAGGCAAATCTTATGCAATGAGATTTACTCCAACTCACATTTTGTAATGCGTAGATTTTCTCCATGCTGTGTATGGGATATAAATGTTTTCTTTACTGCGTTATTTTTACATGAAAGCTCCTGTAAAAAAAACAAAAACAAAAACAGATTTAGGGAGGCATTTGGGAAGGCATTTTATGTAATGATACAGCTAAAAGCATTTTCTTCCCAGTAAAGACATACACTATCCCCCCCTTTTTTTTTTTTTTTTTTTTTTTTTTTACTAGTTTTTAGCTTGACAAATTACAGGATTCACAATAGTTATATGATGTTTTTGGGGTTGAAAACCTAATATCTGATTAGAAATGTAATATCTGTTAATGCTACCTTTGTAGATGCCCCAGTCTGGCCTTTGTCCCTAACCACTTGCTCTCCTTGTGCTCCAATAGAGCTAGGCCCTCCACGAAACCTACGGGTTTTTGATGAGGGAATATCGTCATTACAATTGGAGTGGGAGCCAGCGCCGGGTCAGGTGCAGCAGTACGTAGTGTCTTATCAGCCAACTGAGGGTGGAGAGACAAAAGAATTGTCAGTGAAGAGAGCATCCACTGTGCTCAAAAACCTGCAGTCTGGCACCGAGTATCAGATTTCTGTCCAAGCTCGCTACTCCTCTGGCCTTGGCCAGCCCCTGGAAGGCACTGGCACCACTCTTGATGGTGAGTAGATAATCTTGATATCCTTGAGTGTGTGCTTTTTGTTTGTGTAAGTCAGGGGTTAGCTAATACAACACATCATATGCAATCAACATACAGTAGGGTCCATAAGCCTTTCTACATAGTGTGTAAGTGTGTAAACTAGCTGCTAGCAGTTTAACCTGTTTACTCTTGGAATACAGTCATCAGCACATATTGATTCCAATGTGCAAGTCAACGTCATGCAATCTGCATCACATTTCACACGGTATAGTTAACATGAGGTGAACCGGTCCAGTATGTCCATCCCAGTGACTTTAGTTTGGGCCACTTATCTTCAAAATAGACTGGGTGCTGCTTATTATATAATTAGCTTTTTTTCTTCATTAAAAATAAGTGCTGCTTATTAGTCAGGCTTCAATGGGCTCAGGTCAATTTCAAGGCCCTGCCCTTATGTGAGCTGAGACTAGGTTGAGAACAGCCTTTTAGAGGTGTCATTGAGGTCAAACAATTGTCCTTTGGAGATGGGTGTGTGGCGGTCACAAGAATTTAGCTCCTAGATCTGCTCAATATAATAACCAAGAGCAAACATCTTCTTGGGAATCAGTGAACCAAGGCATTGAGATGAAATTTTTCCTGTTTCTCTTTCTCACATTCTGTGTAAAATACAGTTAAGGATCTGCAGCCAGATTTTGCATGTCAACTAATTCATATTAATTTAAAATTGGATTGGGTCTGCTTATACATTTTCATGACTGTTAAATGGTCTCACAGATAACAGGAACACCTTACCACTTTTTCTTAAAACTACATATTCATGAATTTTAAAAATCACTTATGTAATATATGTATGTAATAATGTAAGATATATGTAATATACAGTTGCAATCAAACTTTTTCAACCCCCACTGCAAATCGGGGTTATTGTCAAAATGTACCGACTTTCAGCTGTTTGCAATGAACAAATCAAACAAAAGTAATTGAAATAGTTCAACACAACGAATGCTTTCCCCAGATTCAACTGAAAATACAACTTATAACGATTTCTCCAGTTTCAAAATTATTCAACCCCTTCATGGCAAGAATCTTTAGTACTTAGTAGAACACCCTTTTGCTGTGAATAGGGCCTGCTGCAAACGAGATGCATAGCCAAACACCAGATTCTGGCAGTGTTCCTGAGAAATTCCTCATGAGCAATAGCCTCCAGTTCAGTAATCCACATGAACGTAAAAACCACACACAGAAAGTCTTATAGTATAACACATTTGCTTTTATGTATGTGAATGCCTTCTTAGGCCAATGATGGTCATTATATCTAGTAACCAACTGCCCTTTCCATTCAGGGTTAGTTAGAACATTGGGAGGCTGATTGAAAGTAGAATGACATCCAATACCAAGAAATTATTACCTTTGCTTGTGCAGCACCCATGACTGAACTCTAGCTTGGGTGGAGCTGGAATTTGGTGGGGCTAAGAGAGAATTGTGTGTGCGGTGATATTAGTGGTAGCTAGGGGGATGGGTTATGGTTATGAGTCACTTTCTCCTGCTGTGTCGGACCTTGTGTGGACTTGCCTGGAATGCAGCAAATCCATCCTCAAGCTTTGGCTGACAGGTCCATTTCTGATGTAATTGGACAGTCTGAGTTTCTTCCTGCCTTTGGTTCCTTGAGCCATATGGAACGGATTTGACCAAGTCAGCAACCAAAGCCCTTTGATTATGATTTATTGTGATGCTACTTCTTCTGTCCATCCACTGACAAAAACAGAAAGTTTCAATGCTGAACTTACTGAGCTGTGATTTCACAGCTGCTTACATAATCCACTTAGCATGCAGCTGTTGGAACTAAGATCAAGTAAAACTTTGTTTTAGAGATGGTTTCATGCCTAACGTCTAGCAGTGAAGAAAGAAATGAAGGCTCCAACATAGTCAAGCATTTCCTAGCTATCTGGGTAATAATGGATGTTTAAGTGAGACATCCTGTACCTTCCTGCATCCAAGAGCTCTGATCTCATAGATAGCTTGCACAATCCAATAAACATGAATTCGCTGGACTAGAAATGCAGTAGAAGGGACATAGGAGCAGTATTTGCTGTTTTAAAGATGTTTGCATGCCTAATTTCCAAATGTGGAGAAAAAAACAGTGTCACCAACCTTTTCCAGCACTCCAGGCAATTAGGAATGTTTAGCAATACTATAACCAAGAGACAAGAGTTTACTGATATAGTGACATTTTCACACCTGACTTCTGGTAATGAAGAAAGAAAACAGAGGGTCTAAAATACTCCTGAACTTCCCTGATATTTGGAAAGCAATGGAAAGTTAAGTTGGACTTTAAACATCCCGTGACTTGTTCCATCCAAGAGCTGTGGTTTAATAGATTGTCCAATCCAATAAACACGAATGTAGTGCATGGGAACTGAAAAGCTTCAAAAGATATCATTATGGCCAACTTCCAGACATCGAAGATCTATAGTACTTCATAGCTACTTAGAGAACAATGAGTATTTTGGAGTGCATTGAGCTTTGGTCCCTTCCTCCCTCTAAAACTTGTGCTCATCTTGTCATCTTCATGCCTAACTTCTAGATGCAGATAAAAAAGTGGAGGTGGTGAAATATTCTGGGAATCCCTATGAGATTTGAAAACAATGTGAGTTTAGTAGCACTTTTAATAGCACCTTTGTTACCTTCCTCCATCCAAGAGTTGTGATTTCACAGATAGTTGCTCAATCCAGTACGCAGGAAACTTCTGAAAGGCAGTGAAAGGACAAGGCGAAATGAACTTTGTTTAGATTCCTCTCAGCTTAACTTCCAAAAGTGGTGAAAGAAACGAACGACATATTCCAGGACTCCATTGCTAATTAGAAAATAATGGCTGTTTTAGCGGTCCTTTGACCTTTAGTACTTTCCTCTATCCAAGAATTGCAATTTTTTAAAGACATTTTAATACCTAACTTCCAGATGTGGGGAAAGAAACAGAGGCTCTGACATATTCCAGGACTCCTGAGTTTTTTTGATAATAGTAGGAGGATTTTGACCTTTGATGGGGTATGGAGCTCACTGGTGGGGTGTGAACAGGCTTGTCGACAGCAGCAGGCCACATGGGGCATTTGTAGGCTATAAGGGTCTGTTGAGAGGCTGCCAAATCTTGGGATTTATTTGTGCTGTATCTCTTAACTACCTGCCCTGTGGGATATTTTTTCTTTGTGGTGGACAGAAACTATAGCCTTACTTTGATAAATTTGGGGAAATCACAGCTAAAATGCACTAACTAAGCCGACTAAGATGTTCATGAAGTCAGTTTAGGATTGCTTTAAAAGTTTAGAAAACAAAAAAAAAAGCTGCATAATTAAGGACGAATTAATTGTAAGGGATGGTGAGGAAATATACTAAATAAAAATCTATATACCTGGTCTTTTTTCTATCTTCAACTGTCCAGTTTCTGTGAATCTGTGCCCATTGTAGCCTCAGATTCCTGTTGACATGAGTGGAAGTCTATGTGGTCTTCTACTATTGTAGCCCATCTACCTCAATGTTCAATGCGTTATACTTTCTGGTTTGCTTTTTTGCTCACCACGGTTGTTAAGTGTGCTTATATGACTTACCGTGGCCTTCTTGTACACTAGGGCAACTTTCCCCTGACCTCTCTCATCAACACGACCTGTCTACCCACAGAACTGCTGCTCACCATTCTGAGTTATTTGTGAAAAACCCAGGGGATCAGTAATTATTAAAACCCTCAAACATTGTTTTTAAAAGTAACATTGTGGAACCTTTTAGAGCTAATAACCATCCATAATGTCAAAGAATCCCACAGAGCTTCTAAGAATATGTAACCTAACCATATAACATCACAATATAGGTATCTATTGTAGTACATCATTTCACAAAGAAGACTCCAGGGATTCAGTTTCTGTCATATGGGGAGTTGTTCTGAGAGGTCAGTTTGGGGATTACCCCAGGAGGATTCCCAGGACAACATAACTTTTCTATGACATTTATTACAGACACAAAGTTGGTCTTGGCTTTCAGGGATCTTTTGTCAGTGCTGAATGTAGTTCCATGGCAACTTGCTTCTTTGAATAATGCTACAGCCAAAGAATATTCAATAAACAGCCTACTCTTGGGATAGTGGAAGTCGCAATGCTCGACATACAGTAGGGCATGTTTGATTTTAGGAGGAATCTCCTAATTTCATAGCAAAAGACTCAGATCAAATTAAGCGAGATCAGTTAACACTTTATACAATGTGCTGCACGTTAAAAGTTTCAAAACATAAGGGAGATGAGGTTGATTCAAAAGCGAATTCCCACGGACATGGGATGCAGAGTTTCAAGCAGCAAAATGGAATTGGATGAGGGTAAAAAATAAGAGACGTGGAAAAAGAAGAGATGTGGAAATCAGTTGGTGTGGAGAGGGCCAAAAGCAAGGTTTTTTATTTGCAGTTTTCTGACAAGGTGTAACACCTGGGAACTGTCAACCGAGGATGACCCTTCCTTCGCTGACTTTTGGAAAAATGCCTAATGTGTTTGGCTCTGGCCTCGCTCTAAGGCCCCTGACCCCAGGGATGTTATTAAATTCAATAATGCATGCCTTTTCAGCGCTTACCCACTCTGAAGGTCAGTTAGGGGGATTACTTTAACACAACTTAGCTTTTCCGTGACATTTATTACAAACACAAAGTTGATCATCAAGGATCTTTTGTCAGGACTGAATGTAGTTCCATGGAAGCCTGTGTGCCTCTGTGGAAATCTCTAACTTCAAACGGGATTATGTTATAAGCACATTCCATGTAAACAGCCCACTCTTGTAATCCACACTAATGTTGTCTAAATTGTTCACAAGATGTGATCCAGTGGTGACTTTTCTTACTAAGGCAGAACCCAATAGCCATTGAAATTTGGTTTGTGGTCAAGTATAACTACAGTGTATATTTTTTAGTTTTTGAGGCAAATATTGTTATTGTCACAGTCACTATGCTTTTACATGGCCTGTATAAAAGACTTAATGCCTACAAGGTTGCTATCTAAATAATTAGTCATTCATTAGCTTATACTTGGTGTATCTGATACTTATAAATTATCAGACCTCTACTTTAAAATTACATTTGTAGTATTATTTGTAGTATTATTTCTAGGTTAGTTTTTTTTATACATGGGTATGCAATGATAAAAAAGCAAAGAAAAACAAATGTTATAGCATGTGTCTTAGATTTAAAATGGAAAAAAATAGGCTGCAGATTTGCTGGCAGGAATTGTGCGTGACATATTGCACATGTGATGTCTGAGGCTACTTAAATCCTTCCATACCTTAAGCCCAGACTCCTGAAGCTCTTAACAAGAGAGGTGGTAAGATGGTAGCCAGCAGATGAGATTCTGAAGACATCTCTTTTTTGCTGCACATGTGCAGTAAAAGTAAGGAAATGAAAAGTATGCCAGAGCTGAAAAGGAATGCTTATAGGGAATATTGCGTGTGATAGATAGTTTTTGGCATAGCTGTTGGACAGATTTAGTCTGAAATCAGACACCGTTTATTCAGAGGTCTATGAAATTAAGCAAGGATTAACATAAATCTAATGCTTTTATCAGTCTTGAAATGAAAGTTCAATGAAATGCATTTTAAGTGTAGCAGTAGATGTGTTTTTGTTAACCTCTTTGCAGTTAGAAGCTTGTTCATTTAGTTCTCTCTGAGACATAGAGAACTAAAAAAAACTGACCATGTGAATTGCATTACCATATGAGAACAATCATCCATCCATCCATCCATCCATCCATCCAATCAATTTCTGCACCACTTATCCTACACAAGGTCACGGGGGAGCCTGAAGCCTATCCATATGAGAACATATTGAAGCCATTCAGCTAGTTATCAGTTTTGGCCAAAAAATGGATTTCTATAACATTTGAGATTTGTCATACTATTATACATTACAGATGATCATAGAAAAGAAAATGTAGAGTAAAATAGTAATGCTAGGCTAATTAGTATATAAAACATTTGCATATAAAAAAGTATCCTGACCTCATAGCTTACTCCATGTTATGCATTCTAAGTCATATGCTCAAGTTCAGGGCGAAGGAAAAACCAACATAAAGTGTCTTAGTAAGGTTTTGGCCCACCACAAATGGCCAGAACAGCTTCAGTGTGCCTTGGCCCAGATTCTACAAATCCCTGGAGCTGTAATGGAGGGATGGGCACCATTCTTCCAAAGATTTTCCCTCAAATGGTGTTTTGATGATGGTAGTAGGGAGTGCTGTCTAACAAATTGCTCTAAAATCTCTCATAGATGTTCAATTGAGTTGAGTTCTGGTGCATGTAAAGACCATAGCATAAGATTTACACCATTTTCATCCTCATAAAACCATCAGTGAGTTCTCAGGCTGTGGATGTGGGTGTGGGGGTGGAGTCATCCTGGAGAAGACCACTTTCAGAAGCATAGAAATGTTTCATGTTAGGAGAGGAACTTTGAATACATTTTGGACAAGTGGACCTAAACCATACCAGCAAAATAAATAAATGCTCCACAGCATTACAGAATCACTGTGTCTTTTTTCTTCTTAAATTTGTCTCCTGTTTACAAATATTGGTTTGAAATTGAGATTTGAGTGTCACAGTTATGCATGATATGTTAGAAAGAGGATTTCCTAAGCACCTCCAAACTAAAAAAAAGAAAATCCATATTTATTGCAACAGTAAATATCCATTCAGCCTCGACTTCCTGTTGCAACATTCTAAATATTGCTGGATCAGTGCAGATTTGGTGGGTGTCTAGAATGTCATCTTTGTGTATACTGGAATTCATTATAGACTTAACTGCAGACAAAACTGCAAATATATAGTCCAAGCAAAGCTTTTTTAGCTTCAGAATTTATACAGTACATTGCAGCCACACACCCTCAGATACTCCATTTCCAGTTAATGTCCATAATGGCATATATTTTATATGTAGAGCAGATGTTTTTTTGGGGGAAAAAAAGGAAAGCCTCCTGTTATATGGCAGTAGTTCTGCAGTTAGCATGTAAGCCATGTACTTGAACTAACAACTCTTTGCACTATAAGAGATTATACTTATACATAGAGGTTATAAATGATTACCTTGCCACTTTGGGATCTGCATCTGTGTGTGTGTGTGAGATTGTATATATATATGTATGTGTGTGTGTGTGTGTGTGTGTGTGTGTGTGTGTGTGTGTGTTTGTGTGTGTGTGTGTGTGTGTGTGTGTGTGCTCATGTCCCAGCTGTCATATTAGTGCTCAGTGGAGAGAGGAAACTGACAAGCAGTGATTAGTTCCCTACTACCAATTTCAAATCAAGTGGGAGTTCCCCCAGAGATCTCATGTGGTTTTGAGAAAAAGAAAGTTGCTGCAGTTTCCTCATTAGCCTCTAATCTAAGTTGTGTGTGTTTCCTCCACAGAGCTTGGCTCGCCCAGAGACCTGATAACCAGCGACATAACAGATTCAAGCTTCATGGTGTCATGGTCAGCGGCTCCAGGCCGTGTCAGGCAATACCGTGTCCACTGGAGGTCGCAGTTTAGTGATGAATCAGGGGAGATAACTGTACCGGGAGATGTAACAAGCTCTCTGTTGGAGGGCCTAAGCCCCGAAACGCGGTACCAGGTGTCCGTTTTCGCCTCTTACCACCTTGGAGAGGGAGAGCCTCTGGTGGGAGAAGAGACCACTGATGGTACGTTCTGTTTCTTTTGTCTAAAATTCTTTTGTCCATGTCATTTTGGGTAGCATTTTAGCCAAAAAGATAACTTGAAAGTCATCGAGTTCGGGATATCCTTCAATGTCACCATCCATCATACCTATGTATTTCTGTAAGATATGTAGAAGCTGTTTTTGCAAGGTGTTCATGAGATGTTTAGATTTTTGGTTGTAAGTTATTTGTTGAAAAGTACATACAGCTACTGTGGTCACACACATAATGTCAGACATAATATGGCTTAAAAGAACATATAGTTGACCAGGACTGAGTAAAATGGACCAATACTAATTTCTTTCTAATGGCCAATTTAAGAAAGGTCAGGCTAGATGCATGTTCAACTCTGCACAGTTATTCATTGGGATTACATCTATGAACCATTTGGGTTTTTTTTAAACTAATTTTTTTAAAAATCCGATCTATTAAAAAATCTTGTGAACCTTGGTTTTGTGGACCTCAAACCAGAGTGTGCCAAGACAATGATGGACTAATCCAAACTCCCTTACTAGAGCTGTAGTCATAGTCACCACTGCAGAGACTTCTTGAGACTTCTTTTGTGATTGTCACAGTTGGTAAAACCACAATCATTTACAACTCAGTGAAGCCTGACCCCATGATCTGATAAGCCATATTAAGATGAGACAGATAGTCAAACAGATTCTTTTTTGCCTAGACCATGTAGAAATGGTGGGATTCAGTCATATAAGTATATAAATGGCGTTTGGCGTCTCCTTGGCTGTTATTCAGTGGAAAAAGTGAGACGATGGTTGTGAGAGAAGGTGGGGGGTAGGGGGCTGGGGAGATAACATCATGGCAATGGAGTGAAAGCATTTTAAAACCATGCATCTGTGCACTGGCGGCTCTAATTTGGGCCGTATGTTAGAGACAGGCTCTAACAGGCTTTGGACACGCTTAGTTAAAGACCGAACGCCTACTCCGTCTACACATGGATGTGCAAGGAAATTCAGTGGAGCAATGGAAACATGCCTATGTGAGGCATCTAATAATGCAAGAAGTCGTGAAGAAGGATTTTTCTGGTTTTGTATCCACCTCAGAACCCCGTTTCCTTTTAACAAGGAGTCCCTGCACCATATGTGCATTTTAAATGGAACTTGTTCTCTGGTTAAGGATGCAAAGGTTCGCTAAGTTCAAACAGCACATTGGACTGGCACAAGTCTTTCCATTCGTAAAAGCGTTCCTAGTAAGGCTTGGAGTCAATCATTTCTTGGAAGTAAGAGAGATTTGGATGAGAATAAGCAAAAAAAAATATTAACAGATAGTCTTTGGCGCTGTTGAACAGGAAACGACAGTCAAAAGATGCTTCAGACACACAGAGAATAGTTTAGAGAAACTGAAATCCTGAGCATGATTTAATTCTTATCATAATTTAACAGAAGTAATGTACAGTTTAATGAATGTTTCTGTGTGTTTGTTGGGTTTAGTTCATCTGCCATCCCGAGATCATTTCTAAATAGGAACCATATTCAGTTGATTGTTATTGTTAAGTTGAATTCATCGGCTGTCTCTGGACTATTTTACGAGAGCACAAAGTGAATTTAGATCCACATAATACAAAAGTGAAAATGTAGCAAACCAAACTAGAAACGGTGAATTTCTTCCTAAGTCAGTCTCCATATTTCCATCTACTATTTCAAAAGCCCAGCTTTTTTATTTTCCACTGTTCAAAACACTCCTTTTCCCTAGCCTTCTTTTTTTCCAGAGTGACATGGTACTGCTGGTAGAAAGGCAGTATATTATTATTATTATTATTATTATTATTATTATTATTATTATTTAAAAATTCTCAGAAGACCAAATGTCCACTCAGATCTATACCAATAATTTGTCATACTATTGTTTTACATCAATATAACAGGAGTCTTTCCACTTACATCAGATGTAGGTTGATAAGTTTAGAACTGTGGTTATGTGGTTTCTGACACTGTGTGTCACACTAATCTGCCTGATAATTTAGGCATGTGCTAAAATTGTTCAGCTATTGTAATCCTGTTGTTTCTGTTTCCAGCTTCTTCTGCTGCTAAGGCACTGACCGTGTCCGATGAGACGGAAAGGTCAATGAGAGTGAAATGGCAGGCAGCTCCAGGCCGGGTGCTGAACTACAGAGTGATATATACTCCCCAATCTGGTGGCAGACAGCTGAGTGTGAAAGTGCCACACAACGTGACATCCACTGTGCTGAAGAAGCTGCAGCCTATGACCTCATATGACATCACTGTTCACCCCATTTACAGACGTGGAGAAGGCAAAGCAAGGCAAGGAGTAGGAACCACACGTACGTTGGCCCATAATTCAAAGCCCATGAGTCATAGGCGGCGTGTGTGCATATGCTTGTGTGTGTGTGTGTGTGTGTGTGTGTGTGTGTGTGTGTGTGTGTGAGAGAGAGCGAGAGAGAGAGAGACAGAGATCTAAAGTAAATAGAAGCTTACTTCAAGTAACAACTCCCATTACTATTTTTGTGCATTGTATTTTTGAACAGCATACTGAGATCTTTGGACTTCCTAGTAAAACAATCGTGAGACGGATTTTATACCCAACCCAATTGGCAATAACTTCATCTCAGTTTTTGGGAATATAACATCAAGGCACATCTGTACACAACAAATATTTGGAAGAGATTAAGAACTCTTCCATGTCATTTTGGTGAAATATGTCAAAAGCTGTGAGATCCCAAATCAGAATTAAAAAAAAATCCACAATCAGTCCAAAACCAGATTTTCCATCTTTTTTGACTGTTTACTAGAATTCAGCCACAGTGACATTTGGTATGTTTCCCCAGACCACCACATTAGCGATCTGATCATTTTACAGTTATTGGTATCCCTAATATGGTTGTCTATTCACCCATTATTGATGTGAGAATCATTTTGTAGTTTTAAATCAAAGTCTTCTTGCTCCCAAGAGATATGCCATGCACATTTGGGATTATATGTTGCACTTCCATACGTAATTGTTCTTAGAGGATGATAAGTTGGTAAGACAGTGTATTCGAAACTCAACTGTCAGCTCATATATGACTATGAACCAGTTATCTGGCATACTCATGAACATGAGGCAGCAAACAGCAGTGAGCTGACAATAATAGGTGCCTTTATGTTCAATACTATTTATAGAAATGACACCCAAAAAGTCTTCCCCATGCTCTGTGACCCTCCTAAAGATACACAGGTGGGAATGTAAATAAGAGATGCAGGGGATGGGAGCAGGGACTATGATAACTTTGTTACAAATTTAAAAAGATCACTCATTTGTATACACTATTTCACAGAACAGAAATGACTATTACTATTAATAATATGACATACTATTAATCAAAGTTAGTTAAAGTTAAGTTAAAATGCTTGGTCTGTCTTCTCTCCTGTTACTCGTGTACATGTACACGTTTATCATCAATATGTGCTAAGATGGCTATCTCTGTCGGTCTGTTTTTCGTGCAGTGTCACCTTACAAAGCTCCAAGAAACCTGCAGACCTCTGAACCGACCAAAACAAGTTTCCGTGTGACTTGGGACCCAGCGCCGGGCAATGTGCGTGGCTACAAAGTCACGTTTCATCCAAGTGATAATGAAGTGAATCTTGAAGAGATGCTTGTGGGACCGTATGACAACACAGTCGTCTTAGAGGAGCTCAGGTAGGGTGAAAAATGTTTATTTTGAACTGTTTATTTTCAGTCTTGCGCTCATCATTTTTGCTAAAGTTTGTTGTCCGGGTTTATCCGCAGAGCAGGAACTAAGTACTCAGTGGCTGTGTTTGGAATGTTTGATGGAGGGCAGAGTTTGCCTTTGGCCGGAGAGGAGAAAACAACACTTATCGATCCACCTACACTCCCACCCCCACCCATGGACCCTCCCGGTAAAGCTTCACTATACATAATACTTATACATAACATATGCAGATGCTTTAGATGTACACGTGACAGGATATCACATGTGCACTCTAGTAAAAATCAGAAAGGAATAAAACACAACTGTTAATGTTGTAGAATGTTTGTGAAAGAAGTACTTCTGTTCAATTATGTTATTTTAAAAAAAAGCTTTGACACTGGAGACCCCTTCCAACAATGCTAAATAAATGTCTCCTCACAGAGAATGTCACCATATCAATAATTAATCTGTTTAGGTGGAACATTTGCCATACTGAATTAATCCCTCAAAATGAGCTGTTACTAATAGAAAAGATAGCGTATTAGAATGTGCTTATTAATATAAACCTGTGATTTGCCTTTCAGTCACTACTACTGTCCCAGCTGTCTTATAGAAAAATAAGCCACACCATCTGACCAATCAGAATCGAGCATTCATTAGCACTGTGGTACAAATTCATTCATCATCTCCATATGCATTCATTTCTGCACAGCACATTTCCCTGACTAATACACTTGAAAATGTTTTTGATCCTTTGCTATTTTCACTTGCCAGACTTTGATTAGCTATGTGCTGTTTCATCATGTATAACAAGATGTCCCTACTTGTGCCACAGCAAACAAACAAGCCAAAGGAATGTATCTGTGTCTTGCACCTTTTTTTTTGCTGCTTCTGAGAAGTCCACATGGAAAAGAAGCACACTGCTTCCAGTTAAGTGCTGTTTTACAGACAAGAGAGAGAAAAAGAGAGAGTGAGAGATGTGCGGTGTCGCCACAGAGCAGTGGGAGGCTAGGAAAATGTTTCTAGTGAAAACTGAGATTAGAGCTTGACCCTGGGTGAACATTTCTTCAGCTCAGACACGATGAACCTCTGATTAGAAGCCATATTTCAATATGTGTGTGTGTGTGTGTGTGTGTGTGTGTGTGTGTGTGTGTGTATATTATTTTCATTAGTTTCTTGCTTTACATACATAATTTCTATGGAAACTTCTCAATTGATTTTTTTTCCTGTTTTCACTCCTACTAGATTATTTTGGTAAGCCATGATATCTGATTTGCAACACAACTAGCCAAGGAGCCCTTATATAAATAAAAAAAAAAGAAAAAAAAAAGATTTTCAGAATACAAATAACTCATGCTTACTCAACATTTTGAACTCAACATTGGTACATAACTGCAACTCTGTTTCCAAATTGCTGACAGGCTTCTGGCTTTCCATTGAATTAGTCATGAATAAATCACTGTGCTGTAACATGTTTTCAATTGCAGAGACAGAGGCAGTGTGTGCAGTGCACTAGTCTCTTTGCAGGTGTCTGGAGCTGTGTAAAAATAAAAAAGTATGGCGGAGGAGGAATGTGCCATAACTCAGGGAGGGCTTTGCTCATATATCACTCATCTACAGACCTTCTTCTTCTTGAGGAGACACAGGTCATCATGTCTGGCCTCCAGGGCTGGATATCACAGGAGACTGGATACTGCAGCAAGAACAAAAATGTGGGAGAAGGGGAAGGGGCTATAAATCTTTGTGCAAATTGTCCCTTGTTAAAAAAAAGAAATAAAGTTTTTAACAAATGTGTATGTGTTTTTTTTAAACTAATATCTTGTGAACGTGTTTGTTCCTGTGCTTATTGCATTTCCTGTTCGTGTTCTCTTTCTTTAATCTTCTTCTTGGATTCAGGGATTCCCTGTCACTAAAGCTTTTTGTGTCTCTATGTGATGGGTGCCCTTCATTTCCTCATTTCACAGATGCTCAGTGTAAAACCACAGCCAAAGCAGATATAGTTCTGCTTGTGGATGGCTCCTGGAGTATCGGGCGTTTGAACTTCAAGACCATTCGAACCTTCATTGGTCGCATGGTGGGCGTCTTTGACATCGGACCAAACAATGTCCAGATTGGTGAGGCTCTGGTGCTTTTTGCGCACGTTTTAGAGGCACAGATTTATAGCAATGACATAATACTTCTGGACGCCAGATGTGAGCTCTGATTTGGGGCCCAGAAATGAGTTATTGCCTAAATCGCAGTGTCCTACACTTAAACGTGTGAGGACAATATAAAATAAAACGGGATTCTCCTGAATCTTTATCAGATCTGAAATTTCAATCTGCATCTTTTCCAGGTCTGGCTCAGTACAGTGGAGACCCCAGGACAGAGTGGAACCTTAAAGCTCACCCTACTCGCGAAAGTCTCTTAAATGCTGTGGCCAACCTGCCATATAAAGGCGGAAACACCATGACGGGTACATGTTTTGATCCACAATATTTAGCCAATGTTTACTGTATAAAGCATATAGATATATCCAGTATGTTGGGTGACAGTTTTATTAAATTTTCTCTAAGAATTTTTTGTTAGTTTACTAAGTGCATGTCTCCATGCTGGCTAATCTTTTGCCTCATTGATTTTCTTTCCTATTTACCCTCTTCTGAACAGGTATGGCTTTGAACTTCATCCTAGATAACAACTTTAAACCAGAAATGGGGCTCAGGCCTGATTCTCGTAAGATCGGTGTCCTCATTACTGATGGCAAGTCACAGGATGACATTATCATTAGCTCCCAGAAGCTGAAGGACGAAAACATCGAGCTTTACGCCATTGGTGGGTGTCCAAGTTCATTATGTTGTGTGTTACATTGCTAAAAGAAGCTTATTCCCCCCAAAAAAGTAGTTAAATTTACTTTAAGTAGTTAAATTCCTCTTAACTGGCTGATTTCAATTGCTTCGTGGTAGCATGTTGTGGTATATTTTGAAGGCCTTGCTAGGACATAAAGGCATTTCTGATTTGGGTATTAATGCATATTCTTAGATTCAGATATTCTTAATGAATATAAAGGTGTAGAGATGTTCTTAGATTATTTTGAGCAGTTTCTTGGTTGCTGGGCATTAAAACGGCATTCAGTAACAATTTCAATAACGACTTCAAACATGGAGTAGGTAATGCTAATTTTTAATGTAATGAACTGAGAAGCAAAAATTGACTTTTTTGGTTTTGGACATATAGGTGTGAAGAATGCTGATGAGAATGAGTTGAGGACCATTGCCTCAGATCCAGAGGAGATCCACATGTACAACGTTAATGACTTCTCCTTCCTGCTGGACATCGTCGATGACCTCACCATAAATCTCTGTAATAGTGTCAAAGGACCAGGTAAATTCCGTAAAAAACTCACCTTTTGACATATAGATTGAAGCTGATGTGGATTTCAAATGCTACCATTGATTTTGATGCTGTGGGTGTAGCATGAATGTAAAGGAGTAAAGGGAAGGATTGGAAGTGCACACTTGAAGTGTGTTTACTAAGGTTAATCCAAGGATTGAAGTCTGTAGACCAGACAGGGGAAAACACAGAAAAAGTCCATTCAATCCATTCCAATGAAAACTAGTAAAAGATAAAAGATAATAGTTCCTTAACACACAAGAAAACCCAAAGGTTTTACCAATGGGTGTGTCAGTAAAAATGTGTTGTGAAATGAATTAACAATCATGGCCACATGCTAATTATAGTATTAAAAAATAAAGAACAAAATGGGACAGTGACGGATCAATGGGGACAGAATCAATGTGATTTTGACAGTCTGATTGCACTGGAATTTCAATATCTGGTTACATTGTAGTCATCAAGCAGGAGCTGGAAAGGACCTTTTATTGTGATATTCCAGACTGAATAAACTTGAAGAGGAAGATTGTAAATCAAAGCTGCGCTAGTTGGCCGAGATGAACCGCCGACCGTCGTAGCTGTTACCTCTCAAGACTTTGTTTTAAAAATACATTTCACTAAAAGCATAACAATGTCATAACTCTACAATGGAGTCCAGATATTGAGCACAGTTGCTCTCAGGAGCATAACAGTGATTTACCACACACAGAACGGTTGCATTATATTCTCAAACAGGCCAGTCTCCAAAGCTATTGATATATGGTCCACTTCACCTTTTTCGACAGAAACTAATCAGATAGATTTGTAGCTTGTGTATATTCTAGGGCTGTTTTCCACTCCACTTTGCATTTTTTCCATTGCTCATGAAGGAGGAGGAGGTCCAGGAACTCCCACAGATCTAGAGACATCAGAGGTGACTCATTACTCCTTCCGTGCCACTTGGATGCCCCCTGATGAACCTGTGGAGAGATTCCGGATCGAATATGTCCCTCTGGCTGGAGGCAAGACTGAAGTGGTGAGACTCCCTGAATGCTACTGGCATGGCCCTCTATCTTACAAGGAACAATTCAACCAAAAATAAAATTGGGCTGTTTCCAAAGGTTTATCGAACCAGTCAACATGTTTAATGTCTGAAACTTGCTTCTTTAGATTTATACCGGAGCTACAAGCTTTATAGCTAATTTAGCACTGTAAAAATTGCATGTCAAAATTAACAAGTCAAAATCTATCTCATGTGTCTGAAATACTATAGAATAAGTCTAAATCTGTAGTGATATTATCAACTGAATCATTTCATACAAATCAGCCTTCACTTTTTGGGCTGTACCATTACCTGATGCTTGCTGAGATACCAAGTTATATGCTGAGGAAGCAAATGGTTCTTGTTTTAAGATGGAGCTGCAATTGTTTTTAGCTCTGCAGCATCCTTTTGTCCACACAATAGTGTGATACATTCTCAGAAACAACATACATTAACATGAAAGCCTTCCTTACTTACTAGCAGCATTAGCATTGGAGCTCCACAATGAAACTAATGAAGCAAACTTCAGTCACCAAAAATGTCTTGGTTGATTGACAAGGGGGAATGGTACAAATATCGTTTTTGGCTGAAATAATTTTTACACTCTCTTTCCAGTAATGAACACTACACACACCATCATCAGTCTATTCTATAGCTAATTCATCACCATCAGTCTATACTGATAGTTTGCTTTATACTGGTGAAAAAGCCAGTTTAGATACATTTACATTCCCTAATTTCTCAACAGAATTTTTTCCATTCAAATGCCTAGTGTTTTCCGTCGGCCTATTAGAGGCATCATAAAATTGAGGTTTTGTGGCCGGGCATGAGTCCTCCAGAACTGACTCCACATTGGTTTGATTTTATTGGATCTCTTACAGTGGAAACAACTGCTATTATATAATAAGATCAAATTTATACCACATATAAATCTGTCTTATGGGAGGTCTGATTACATGTTACATCCCCACTATTCTTATATGTAGACATGACTTTTTCCTCCAATTATTATTATTATACATTTTTTATATCTCATTAGATCCTTATGTAAGTATAGTGATGCATGATTTTATTGTTGACTACTTGTTTGTTTGAAGATATTACAGTTTTAAAATTATTATTATTTATTTATTTATTTTTTACAGATGTACGTTGATGGCGAGGAGAACACTTTGGTACTGACCGGCCTGACCCCTAACACGGAGTACGCAGTGAGTGTGTTCTCCATTATTGGCGAGGAGAGTAGTGACCCCCTCAAAGGCACAGAAACCACCCGTAAGTTGTGTAAATGTTTGCCTCCTCTCTGCTATTTGTTTTAATTGTCCTGATCCTACTTTATTTTACATGAAATAAATCCTAAGATCACTCCCTTCATTTCAGACCTTTATTGACCATACGTTTGTGTCACTAACTTCTTATTTCTCAGTAAATAAACCAAGATGTTTAAGTTTGTTTTAACCATGTTTGCTACAGGAATAATCCAAATAAAATGAAACACAAGTCTCTACCCTAAATATCAAACTGTGTCAAGTTTCTTAAAGTAATATTAAACAGACTGACACTTGATGACACACTTGTGTCTATAAAAATGGACTAAAGGTCATTGGAGATAAGAAAACAATTGTAGTTGCCATCTTGAAGCCTGAAACGGTTACAAACTGTTGCAAACACCATTCAAACATCACCTACTTATCCAACACCTACTGCAAACCTCAAGCAACCACTTTCTTAAATACTCAGCTATGATACAATACATTGAACAGACTGTCCCTTGTGGCTGTAACACCTGGACTTCACTTTGCTTCTGCAGTGCCCCTGTCTGCTGTGAAGAGCATGACGGTATATGACGAAGGTATGACCAGCATGCGAGTGAGATGGGAGCTAGTAGGAGGCGCTAGCGGCTACATGCTCAAGTACAGTGCCATTAATGCAACTGTGCCCACTGTGGAGAAAGAGGTGAGAGCTGGACCACATGCAAATGCTTACTCAGCCTTTCCATAACCACTTTATGAAGCATGTTGGCAAGGTCCCTGCAAGTAGTTCCTCACTTCCAGATGGCAAAATGCAAGAAAGCAACGTTTTTACTGTGCTGTTTAGGCAAGTGCATACTAAAGTCAGACTTCTGCGACCCAAGAAGGTAATGGCAAAGATTAGATCATGTTGGGTATGTGATAGCTGTTTCTCCCCTGAAGTCATCACAGTGATATGAAGCAAACAGGATTTGAGCAGATGTTGTGTATTTTTTTACTATCTGTTACTACGGGTGGGGGGGGGGTTGATGGGGGGATGTAGGGCTGCCAGAAATAACCCCCCAAAGTAGGAAGAACCATTAGGGAACAACCAGCTTTGGTTTTGAATGAGGCATTCAAAAAATGCGACAAGTACTGTCTGGCTATGCTGCCTTCTCTCTAACATCCGGTCTCTTGATCTCCCTCCCACTTGCAGATGCGATTAAGGGAAAATGAGAACGATGTCCAGCTGCTGGAGCTGCTTCCTAATACGGCCTATGCTTTATTCCTGTATGCCCTACATGGGGACGCCGCCAGCGCCCCCCTCAATGACCAGGGAGTTACTTGTAAGTTAACTTACATTCATATCCAAACCAGTTTAGTGTTTTTTCTTCTGTTGATCAATTTCATCATTTTGTCTGTCTCTCTCAGTACCCCTCCCTCCTTCTGGCAACCTGAAAATCACTGACGTGACCCACAGTTCCATGCGTCTGAATTGGGATCCAGCTCCAGGGACGGTCATAAAGTACATCATCACCTACAAGCCTGAAGGTGGAGAACCATTTGAGGTACTATATATTCCATACATTCTCACATGAACTAGGAAAACAGTCATATAACAATCAGTTGGTACTTCTTTTATAAATGGCAAACCCTACAGCTATTTGAAAAGGAACATGTCTGAAACTGAGTCTGATTAAGTATGACACCATTACATATTATTTGATGGTTGGAAAAGGCTTTATCCCTCTAGCCAAACTATTTAGAGAATGTTAAGTGATGGAGTAGATTGGCTGTACATCAGCAGTGTGGAAGGATCCCAGATTTCTGGAGGTGGATTAGTGGACAAAAGAGATAGCATTGCTGATGACTTACATAAATCATTTGTTCTAAATTTACAGGATTTAAAAATGACCAACAACACCCAAGCAGAACAATTTATCTAGGCTAATATTTTAACTGTGTGAACTAATCTTGAATCCAAACCAAGGGGAACTCGCAAGTCCCTCCATTCGTGTTTGAAAATTTGAGTTCTACAACTGTGGTCACTCAAAGTGGTGTTACAATTGGACAATTGGGGCCAGTCTTCAACCGTCTTCAATAGCCCAGTTGGTTGGTACTTACGTATATGAGGTTGTGAGCTCGAGTTGGACCTGGAGAAGAACCTACTTTGCTGTTAGGATCATTATGGAAACATTCATTGATTATTGAGGTGTACTAAAGCCTGAGCTAGTACAGTGTTTGTATGATGCAGGACTGTCCAAGTACTACTGTATTCAGAAAAAAAATGTTCATTGACAGGAGTACAGGAGTGTGCCTGGAATATTTTATAAAGTAGAAAAAGTTCATCTGCCTGAACCTCCATAGTAAGAATTCATGTGGTCCTGTCAGGTTTTTTTCAGCGTAAGTTAAGTCAAGTCAAATTTATTTGTAAAGCACATTTAAAGACAACAGCAGTTGATCCAAAGTGCTGTACAAGACATTAAAATTCATCACACTAAATAACATTATAACACAAATAATAAAAATAAGTTTTAAGAGAAGATTTAAAGCTAAAGATGGAGTAGACCTCACGTGAAAAGGGAGAGCAAAGTTCCAAAGTTTGGGACCAACCACAGAAATGGCTCGATCACCATTTGTCTTAGTGCGACAACGGGAGACAGATAAAAGAAGTTGATTACATGATCTCAATGGTCTAGTGGGAGAGTAAAGGTGAAGAAGGTCAATGATGTACTGTGGAGCAGAACCAGAAGAGCTTTGTATACATAAATGAGAATTTAAAAATCAATTCTAAACTTGACAGGAAACCAGTGAAGAGATGCTAGAATAGGGGAAATATGATCCCTCTTTTTGGTCCCTGTTAAAAATCTAGGTGCTGCATTTTGCACAAGCTGCAGACAAGATAAGACAGATTGAGGTAGGCCAACATACAAAGAATTACAGTAGTCCAACTGTGATGTAACAAAAGCATGAATCACGGTTTCTAGGTCTTTTCTAGAGAGAAACTATTTTAACTTTGCAATAGATCTTAAATGAGAGAGGCTTCCCTTAACAACAGCATCAAAGTACAAATTTGAGTCAAAAATAACAGAGAGAGAACCTAACTGAGCCTCAAAAGCAGAAGAAACAGTAGGGGACCCCAAACTAATGACTTCAGTTTTTGCTTTCATTTAACTGCAGATGGACTGATGCCATTTGCCCTAAGTGGCAAATACAATTAGGTATCATCAGCATAGCAGTGTAAGGAAATATTCATATTTCTGAAAAATAGAACCCAGCGGAAGCATATAAAGGGAAAATGACAGTGGACCCAAAATGGAGCCCTGAGGAACACCACACAATAAGGGGGCCAATGAAGAGAAATTCCCTATGTTTACTGTGAAATCCTATCTTTCAGATAAGACACAATCACTGCAAAGCCAGACCCTTGATACCAACCACAGATCAATAAAACAAGTGCCAAAGTCAAGTGACATTAAAATATCTTTAGTAACCTTTAAAAGGGCAGATTCAGTGCTGTGTAAAGATCTAAAACCTGACTGGAACTTTAAGTAACTTCAAGATAACATGCTATTTGGAAATTGGTGTTTAGTTGTTGCGTAAAGTTGGATCAAGATAAGGTATTTTAAGCAAAGGCTGCACAATTGTATATCTGAGGCTGGCTGGTACAACTCCAGTAGCTAAAGTGCTATTAATAATGGTTGTCACAATTGGACTGACAGTTTCAAAAACCTCTTTCAAAAGATGTGCAGGAAGAACATCCATCATACAGCTTTAACTCTTCATCTGTGAGGTTAAATCAGAAAGCTGGGCTGAGGCGACTGGTTGAAAGTTAATTAAATAACTTTGGACATTTTCCATGGTCTTACTGACATTTCTGTTTTCCCACCTTGATGTTTAATTGATAGGTTGAAGTTGGTGGTGATATCATTAGCTTGGATCTCAATAACCTACGTTCTCAAACTGAGTATGATGTTACTGTCACTCCCGTATATGACGTGGGAACAGGAATCAAAATGCCTGGCAGCGCAATCACTGGTGAGATTTTATTTTGATTCATTCTTTGGGGGCAGTGAAAGATATCTACCAGACTATCAGCACACAGATTAGCTCTTGGTTGCTGAAAAAATGGCTGTGAGACATTTCAATAGCTCTATTGAATCTATCCATGCTGTCATTGGAATGTTTCTCATGCATTTCACCACTCCATGCATTGTGTGTATATAGTTATTTTTTATCTATGAGTCATTGCATAGGACAATGTTTATTTACAAATTCCAGCTGAGTTACTAGGCTGTTGTTTTCGCTGTCACACGAAGCCTTTAACTCTAGAGCTTAAATGATGACTAATAGTCTAGTAATTGGGTCACCTTTTTCTCTGTCCCCACATACAGATGTTGTGCCAGCCCCAAAGAACCTGAGGTTCTCTGAGGTGACACAGACCTCATTTAGAGCCACATGGGAGCATGGAGCCCCCGATGTCTCCCTCTACCGCATTGGATGGGTTAAGAAAGGGGAGACAGACGGTCAACAAGTAAGTTGATCCAAATTGCTCCAAAGATCATTTAAAAACAAGGTTAAGTTTGTGGAATAGAGTAGAATTTAACAGAAAAGTATACTGTTATAGATTTTGTCTAAAAGCATCTTAGTGCCTTAATCCACAATGACCAAACCAAGGGGGCAAGAAATCTCCCTGAGATCCAGCTAAGGAGAATAAACCAGTATACTGTAGGTAAGAGACAAATTGGTCATAGTCCAACAAATCATTAAAGAAAGAGAAGGAATTGTAGTTCTCAGGACAGCAGGAGTATGATGCAGATTAAAATAGGAGCTTGTGATAACAATTGCCTGGTACTCTGTGTTTCTAAAACGAAGATTTGTGTGTCTCTCTCAAGACTATCCTGGGGAGTGAGGAGACGTCTCATGTTCTCCCAGACCTGGAACCAGACACTCTGTATGATGTGACTGTCACAGCCATCTACCCTGATGAATCTGAGAGCGAAGATCTGATTGGCAGCCAACGTACATGTAAGACACACACACATACAAATGGATACACAAGTGCAAATACATCCTCACAAACAGTACATCAACTTCAATATGTCTACCCCACTGATCAAACTGAAATAATGTATTGTTCTCTTAACATCTTTTTCTAGTGACAAAGAGCATTACACCTGGTATGTTGTTTTTAAACAAGAAGAAATATTAACAGTACAATAATTCTAATGGTAACACCAGTGCTGGTCATGAAAGTGCCCATGAACTTTAGAAGGAATAAGAATTGCATGTGCACTAGTGAACCCAAAAAAGTGTGAATTGCAGCAAACTTTCCCCCAGAAAAGCAACCATCCATCAGTCTTGTCAAATTCGTTATGTCACCCATCATCTTGTCATCAACGTCATTCATTGCCAATGTCATTAGCTGCCAGTCTCTGTGTCATTATATGTGCATGTGCAAACATAACCTGCCCGGCTCCACTGTGTCCACATTGTGAAACGTGGCTTTGTCACCACCACCATGTGCTTCTCCATTCAGCTTCCAGGACTGAGTATTGTAAGAATAGTACAAAGTGACTTGGTTAACTTATGCTTCACCTTCTACCAGC
Organism: Ictalurus furcatus; assembly: GCF_023375685.1. Taxonomy (NCBI): domain Eukaryota; kingdom Metazoa; phylum Chordata; class Actinopteri; order Siluriformes; family Ictaluridae; genus Ictalurus; species Ictalurus furcatus. The sequence continues at coordinate 13,793,177 of NC_071279.1, forward strand.
TCCCAATGGACCTCCTCAGAACTTGCAAGTTTTTAATGCCACTACTACCACTCTGACTGTGAAATGGGACCACGCTCCTGGCCCCGTCCAGAACTACAAGATCAACTATCAACTGGTGGCTGGTGGAAAAACTATGTCTGTAAGTCTTTCTGCACCCGGTCACCCCTCATTGCAGAGCGGATCTTTATAATCACAATGTAATGGGCTGCATTTATCCGACTCGATATGTCCAGCAGAACTTTCCACATTACTAACACGAAATATGTTTTACGGACTTGTTGAGACTTATGTTATCAATTACAGTAGGAAACCCCCCTGGAAAGTTGGAAACCCTTTTCCATAACCCTCAACAACCTCTGGAACACAACAGCATCTCTGTTAAATGTCTTGAGCCATGAGCAATTTATTCTAAAGAGAACCACCGGTGTGATTAAGCCAATTATCTAAAGGATTGTTAATTGTACAAAATCCCATCAACAATGCTTTTGGCACTTAATTGTTTGTTTGATTGTTTGTTTGTTTGTTTTGTTTTGTTTACCACATTGTGCAAATCTCTAAGTTGGAAAATGAACAGACATTTCTGCCCAAGAACGTAGTTGATCATGAATTGAAATGAAATTGCTAACAGACACTGGATATTTAGGATAATAGAATCCTCTCTTGCCAAGCGTTCTGTCATGTTCTAACCCAAATTTTTCATACAGTTTTTCAAATATTAAAACACACAACACAAACCAAAACTGGATCCAATGCAACTTGACAGGAAAAAGTGGGCACATAATAAAGACAATACAGTGGATGACTACATTAGGAAAATTTGCCTAATGTTCCTATGCTGACATTTGAACAGTGTGTAAAATTCTGGGGTAACGCATACACACATACATGCACTCTATTCTTGTCGCAGTTCTTCAAAGTTGGGGAGAGCCTGGAAATATTTTTCTCCAGTAAACTTCCAAGACATTAGGTGTAGGGCGGTGTGTGCTTTCTTTTCACATACTGATGCTGTTTGCTGGTCTATATTTTTGTTCTGTGTAAGCGCCACCACACCTGAGCCAGGTGCTCAGTGTTTCTACGCTTGCTCAGGTGATCCTGACTCTGTAGAGTTGGAAGCTACAACAGCTGCATCAAACCTTCGACAGTGTGAGAGTCCTTAGGGACTTTCCTGGAAAACTGACCACAGGGTTATACAAGATCATAAATACCAAGACAATCCCTGTTGTTGGAAAACATAAACACTTCCCACCATGGCCTTAAAACAGCTGGAGAAGGATGTTTGTGACTCATTATTTAATAAATACCAATGATGTAAACTTTACAATGAGAGGAAGAAAATTGTGGGTTATTTGTCTTTTCTCACATCATTAGTTTACCATTTAGATTATGTCACTGTCTCAGGGATTATGTTCTTTACAGCACCAGACTTTGCTCACTGATCGAGATCATTTAAGAACTTGACTTTGAAATTTTGCATATGCTTTACACTTATGCTGTGCACAAATTTAGAAATAAACTGAAATATAAGGCTTATGATTTTTGGCAGGGAAGGCACGGTGGCTTAGTGGTTAGCATGTTTGCCTCGACCTATGGGATTGGGGTTACAAATTGCGCCTCTTCCATGTGTGCATGGAGCTTGCATGTTCTCCCTTTGCTTCGGGGGGTTTCCTCTGGGTACCTCGGTTTCATCCCCCAGTCCAAAGACATGCATTGTCGGTTGATTGACATTTCCAAATTGTCTGTAGTGTGTGAGTGGGTGTGTGAATGTGTGTGTGATTGTGCCCTGCAATGGGTTGGCCCCTGCCCTGTGTCCCAGAGCTTCCTGAGATAGGCTCCAGGCTCCCCTACAACCATGTGTAAGATAAGCGGTATGGAAAATGGATGGATTGATTTTTGGTAGATTGCAGCACAGTATTGCAAATTAATGACATTTCATATTAACAAAAATAAAGTATATAAGTAAGCTAAAAAATATATCCTGCAGAGGTTTTATAGAATAGTAGATGAACATGTTTTAAAGGGTAAAGACATTAACAGAAGAAAAGAAAAATTGCAAGTTAAGACAGAGAATTACATGCATACTACATTATGTACAACAGCTTTAATATAGTATTACTGCTAACTTTAGTCCTAGCCATGTGAATCAAACTCTTGAACTGGCTTAAACTTCTTTATTACATGTATACAACTAAATGCACAGATTCACTGCCTCCAGACTCAATGGACTGTGTATTGCTATGCAACAAGACAATGACCCAAAACACATCGCTAAGGCATCTGTGGGGCCATCAGGGAAGAAGAGTGGAACATTTAAGTCAATGCTAATTTAGATACAATTATTACATCCACTGAACTCCTCAAAATGAACAAAAACTTTAGCAAAAAGCTTGGCAAAGCACTGCAAAGGAAAATCATGAGAATATGCTTTTGTCAGCGGGCCAAATACCTTATGGTTATAGCACATATGGTCAAATACTAATGTATATGTTTCTTAAACTGCCATTTCAGTTTACGGCCATTTGAGCACAAGAGGTCCAACGTTCCCAAACATATAAGCCCAGAAATTTTTAAAAAAGGCATGCGCTGTACTTTTGATTTCAACCCGTCTGATTAGCATTTACACAATAAATGTTAACGTTGGCTTCTAGTACTGTTAGACAGCACCTTAAACCTTAAGCTTTCATACAGCAGTGTTGCTTATAAAACTACTATTAGTTCACAAACTTCATGAAGGGGTTTATTTTGTGGGGTATAACAATGCGATGCTATGATGATGTTTGGCACCTCATCAGCATTTCAGCCAGTGGTTTCTTTGATGGCTTGGTTTCTAAACAGAAATAAACGGGAGTTCCAATTATTTGTCCAAAGCAAACATTAACTGACTGCTGACATCTATTTCAAACAGACCCAGGTTGGAGGAAAGAAGAACAGTGTTATTCTTCAGAAGTTGACTCCCGACACACCATATTCCATCACTGTAGCGGCAGTCTACCGCACTGGAGAGCCCAAAGACATTTCTGGCCAAGGAAAGACAAGTATGTGTTGTTTTTTTTTTTTCCTTCAAGAACCTACCCAATGTGTTTGTATGATTTAAGGGGACATCTTGCTATCCTGGAGGTCAGATGGGGTTGTAATTTTGGACATTTGACAGTCAGAGTAAGACTGTATTATTTAAGTATTTGTTCTCTTCCAGAACCATTAGGTGGGGTGCGAAACCTCCAGGTCCTGAACCCAACCATGACCACTCTGAATGTACGCTGGGAGCCAGCTGAAGGAAAAGTAAAGGAGTACAAAGTCGTATATGTTCCTGCAGCCGGTGGAGCTGAAACCATGGTAGGATTGGTAGGACTGTCAGCTTTCTATTGCTGTTAGCAGGAATTCCATGTCTATTTTTGCAACATAAATCAAGAAGCAGTTTTGCTTTGAAGCTCAGTTTGACTAACATTAGTTGTACATTAAATGAACAGGAGCAGGTATCAGGTACCACTACCACTACAATTCTGAGAGGCCTGCAGCCAGACACTCTGTACACCGTCACTGTGTACCCAGTATATGCCGAGGGTGACGGCAATAGGATGTCAGAAAATGGAAAGACAAGTAAGTATTACAGTTATTGGTGTTAAATCATTAGCTAGTCTACTTTGTCTAAAACCTATCTGTATTGTGGTCTTTTTGATTGATAATATAGAGCTCTCATTTGTGCTTACTCTATTAGAAAGTGACAGATATCCAACACTAAAACTGTAAAACAAAATCAATGTGGTTCTGTCCTGCAGGGGCTCTGGGAGGCGTAAAGAACTTGAGGGTCACTGACCCAACCATGACCTCTCTCAATGTCAAGTGGGAACCTGCTGATGGGGCAGTACGCCAGTACAAGATCTTCTATGTCCCTGCTGCTGGAGGCGCTGAGGATATGGTGGGACTTGCTGAAACTCGTTCTGCTTTTGGTTTTGTTTGTTAGAATGCATATTTGTGCCTTATTTGAAAAGTTCCTCTTGGGTTCATCTACAAAAAAAAACAAAAAAACAACAACATCAATATATACCAGATGTTTGGCCTAAACAACCAGAGAGAGTCTGACAGTTTTATATGAACCATTCAATAATCAATTTGCAAGGTCTGATGCACTTGTTTTTGCAAGGTCTGATGCACAAGTTTGCATGCTGTAGTTCCAAAAGACATGGTGATAAACTTTGTAAGCATCAACTGTAGTCCTTATGTTCCCCTTTGCATATTATTGGTACTATCTTGCATAAGGAGAGATTTCTGTAGTAAAATACGGACAAATGGAAATGTATAAATTGATATTTTTGGTCATATTTTGAACAGGACCAAGTTCCTGCTAGCACAACAAACATTGTACTGAGGAACCTTCAGCCAGACACTGATTACACTGTGTCAGTTTTGCCAGTATATCCAGCTACAGAGGGTCGCCGCCAGTCTGAGAATGGAAAGACCTGTGAGTATCAAGTCACTGAGTTACTGCCGTTCTCTTGATGTTTGTGTGTGTTATGGTAGAACAGCTTTTGAAAGTGACTTATTTTGCCATTGTTCCTTGTTCACTTTCCAGTGCCTCTTAGTGGTGTTAGAGGTCTCCGTATCTCTGATGCCACCTTCACCACGCTGACAGCAACTTGGGATGCTGCCGATGGGAATGTTCAAGGCTACAAAGTCATCTACATGCCCACAGATGGAGGCCCTGAGCTTGTGGTACAATTCTGCCTCTCTTGCTCTCAAAAAAAAAAAAACCCAAAACTTTTTTTTTGTTGCAACTTCCACATCACTACACGATGTTGACATCACACATGATGACAGGCAAAGATTTTGTGAGATGTGTAAAGTAAGTGCTTGGCGTAGGCCCTGATGACTGAAAAAGCTAGACTTTGTTGTGTTCCAGATGGGATTTTCACATAGACAGATGAAAATGTCACAGAGATTTTAAATCCTCAACTTGAGATTTGAAATCCCCTTTGACATGCAAGTGTTCAGAATCACTTGGAGCAAACCAAGTGTGAAAAGCATGCAATTTAAAAAAAATGAATTTGTTATTAAATCCATTTTGCATGCCATTTGCAAATGGATCCGTGACATTCCTATTTTGCATGCCAATTTTCAGGATTGCTTGGTGCAAACCAAGTGTGAAAAGGATACTATCACAAAATTTAATTTATTATTAAATTGACTTGGCATTTTGTAATGGATCTCTCAGGAATTTGCATTACCTATTTGGAATTGGCAGACCTATACCATGAGGTTTGGTTTGAATTTCTAGGAGGAAAGAGACCAATTGAGATAATGCTTTATTACCAGAACATGTTGAAATGTAGGGTTTTTCCATTTCCACCGTTGGCAGTTCAGCTCAGTAGAATGTCTCCTGTTCCACTTTACAGGAACAAGTATCTGAGAGCACCACTACGTTTCTGATGAAAAGCCTTAAGCCCAACACTCAATACACAGTCACCGTGGTGCCCGTTTATGCTGAAGGAGATGGACCACAGCTCTCTGAGAAGGGCAGGACAAGTAAGTAATAATGGCGACATCCAAAAAATGAAGGTCTATAATCTATTAAATACATTTCACATCAATCGTTTGTTGGAGATGAAGATAATCACTACAAACTTCAATTAAATTGTTCTCAGAACCTTTGGGTACTGTGAGGAACCTGCAGGTTACTGATCCAACCATAAATACACTCAATGTTCGCTGGGAACCTGCTGAGGGCAATGTCAGAGAATACATCGTCATCTACGTCCCCGAAACTGGTGGTGAACAAGACGTGGTGAGACATGCTATTTTCGTCTGCAACCAAAATATTGTCATCTATATTTTGAACTCCTTAGTGCCTGATGAAAAAAACCCAAAACAAACAAACAAACAAAATACACTCCCAGATATGCTAAAGAATAAGTCCTTTCTTAAATGTCATTTAAAATCAGCGACACATCAATTCAAGAATGGCCACACTGATTGTTCATTGCTTCCTATATGTCAAATGTGTGTGAACAGGAACAGGTCCCAGGGAGCACCACTTCCACCATTCTGAGGAATCTGGAGCCTGACACAATGTACACTGTTACTCTGGTACCTGTTTACCACGAGATGGAAGGGAAACCCCTGTCAGAAAATGGAAAGACAAGTAAGTCGTAGATTTGCTAATTAGATATATTAACTAATTTCCACTGCTGGAACCGAACTGCGCAAAACTAAACATTTTTAGTTCACAAGGCTTCTGTTACATTATGAGTTCATTTATGGGGCTATAAAACTGGAACAAAATAATTACAAGGTCATTTTCTATGACAAATCAGATTCATGAGAATTGTTGGCTAGCGTGTAGAGAGTTGTAACATGCAGACTTTCTCTAAAAATAATATGATACATAACATGACAAACTGTGCCAGAAAGCATTGCCTTGCCCTTTTTTCCTCTCTGAGTCTGGGTTTTGATTTCAGAAATGCAGCAATGGGCACTCCTGTTTAGCCAAACTTTGCTAGTGTTCTGCATGTTTTGGGTATCCTCCCGGTTCTCCGGTAGTTGGATTGGCTACTGTGATCTGCCGCTAGGTGTGAATGTGTATTTGCATGGTGACCCTCCAGAGTGTATTTCCACCTTGTGCCCAGTGCCACATAAACGAAAGAATGCTATTGTTATTGCTGTATTTTGTAATCACATAACTTTGCTTATTTTCACCAGAACCACTGGGTGGAGTTCGGAACCTGCAGGTAATTGACCCAACTGCAAGCACATTGACTGTACGCTGGGACCATGCAGATGGAAATCCTCGCCACTACAAGGTTTTCTATGTAACACAACCAGGAACAGAGGAGAAAATGGTAAAAATAAGATGAATGTGCCTTATCTGTTAAAAAAAATCTATTACTTATTTTTATTAATGATCATGCATGTGATACATTGTATTGCTTTTCTCTTTTTTCCCCCAACATGTAAACAGGAACAAGTTTCTGGTAGCGCTACCACCACTGTCTTGCGTAACCTAGATCCCAACACTGTCTACAAAGTCACGTTGTTGCCCATATATGAAAAAGATGTAGAGGGCAAACGTCAGTCTGAGAATGGAAAAACAAGTAGGTTGTACTGGGATTACATCAGTGATTTCCAGTGGCACTTTTGGGTGGTTTTGGTTTGCATCACATTAGCTCATGTTGTCCTGTGTTTTGTACAGAGCCTCTGGGTGCAGTGAAGAACATTCAGGTGACAGATCCCACTGTTAACTCTTTAAGGGTGCGTTGGGACCCAGCTGATGGTGACGTACGTCAGTACAACGTCTTTTACGTGCCTACTGCTGGAGGCACTGAAAGCATGGTATGTAGTCACAGTCTGTGTACATTTAAATTTTACTAATACACCTGACCCAGGCCCATGCAGGCCCTGCTCATTAGCCTAAGACTGAGCTTGGGGATTACTGATGATGCTAAACAATAATAGACTGCTTGATAATAATAATTCTGCAACTTTTTCATCAGGCTCAGGTGTCTGGCGTTTCGACCAACACAATTCTCAGGAACCTACAGCCAAACACAGAGTACACACTCACTGTGGTGCCAGTGTATTCAGATATGGAGGGGAAGAGACAGTCAGAGAAAGGAAAGACAAGTGTGTATCAGTCAAAAATTCTTTCATAATACATATGCATCTACATTAAAGCATATCATACTCAGACTTTTACATTAAAAGCATATATATAATTTTTGATTCTGAACCAACCTTACGACAATACAATATCATCTTTTATCAAGAACCTTTGGGTGGAGTAAAGAACCTGCAGGTGACTGACCCAACCACCAGCTCCCTGCGAGTGCGCTGGGAGCCCGCCGAAGGAAACGTGCGCCAGTACCGGCTCTTCTATGTGCCTGCTTCGGGAGGTGCTGAGGATATGGTGAGATATGTAGACAGCTCTCTGTCTTCTTCTCTTTGCTCAACTTGCTTTACCTTATATTTGAGACAATAGGGTTTCAGAGATTAATAGTGTAGTTATCTGTACAGATAACCATTAAACTTACTCTGAGTTAACTTCACAAATTAACTGTCACGTTTCCACAAAATACAAAAGTGTTAAATGCATTAAAAAAAAAATCTACGACTAACTACTGTTGAGATTTAGTAGCAAGGAAACATTTATTTAGATGAATTTTTATATACTGATCTTGCAAAAAAAGGTGAAATAATTGCTAGGCATTATGGTACTTTTGCATGGAAGTTGTACACTGTACACTTATGGTGCACTATGAGTAATAATTTAGTGAACTAACCTGAGAAAATTAATGTCCACTGAGAATTTGGACTACAAAACTACAGAATGGCTGCCATAAAAAATAATGTACTGTACAGTTAGTAAGTAATAAACTTAGACATGGCAACATACTGTATTATTATACAGTGTGAAGATAAGTTTTGATTTTTGCCATGCATATTGTCTTATTTAATGTTTACAAATGCTCAGTGGTAAGAAAAACACACTTATAAAGTTAGTAAAAGTGAAGAAGTGTAATGAAGTGTAGAAGCTGTGGCTGATTTCTTTCTAGCCCAGACTGTAGAATCATACAGTTCATGTGTACAGCAGCAGCTGTAATAAACGTGAATAAAGTTGTTTATTTCCTTAACAATTCATTTTTATTTAAATTTTTTTCAAAATACCATTGGAGGAGATACTAGAAGTAAGAATAAACACACACTATCCAATCTAAGTACAAATTACACAAAGGTATTTGGAGTTTTGTGTTCCTTGTTTTGAATGAAAGAGCTGGCTCCAGATACAGCTTTTCTGTTTAGCGTTCATAATCATGATATAATTATGGAGTTGAAACTCTTACAGTAGGAAGCATGAATGCTGCTGCCTTTTAATGTGTGTGAGTATGTGTTCCAGTGTGTATGCATCATAGTTTTGTGTCTATGTCTATACAATGACATTGTGCTATAAGGCTCAACCCTAATAGCTGATGGATAGTAAAATTTGTTTTAGCTCTTACTTTCTGTCCTACTCAAATACATGCACTAATCTGCAGATAGATCTTTCTCATACTTATATCTGTTCATTAGAACCCTCTTTTCTTACTCAGGGAGTGTATAAAGTTGAGAGGATCCATGTTCATCAGATTTCTTGTTCTTGTCACAGGAGCAAGTATCTGGAGGAACCACCAACACAGTTTTGAGGAATCTTCTATCAGATACGGTCTACACTGTAACTGTGGCTCCAGTGTATCCTGAGGGAGAGGGCCTTCGCCAGTCAGAGAAGGGAAAGACACGTGAGTGCGCTGGATGAAGTCATCACTGTTTGCACACCATGCTGTACAGTATAATAAAGAAATGGAATTGCCCTCCTTGCACCAGCCACTTTTTTTTTCAAAGGGAAAAAGAAAAACGTTTATGGAAAGATTAGGATGGCTTATGTTGTCTGTCTTCCATGAGTCTGGTTGGTCTGATCACGCTTAGCACATTGGCCTTATTTTCACTCTGCATGTGAAGCTTACTCAGCAAATCCCCTGTCTGGAGAAGGCTGATCGAAGAGCTCAGATTTCACTGGAGCGTGAATGTATAACGCTTTGGTTCTCACCAACGCCCTTCGATACAACACTAACAGCAGTAGGGAACTATGCGTTATGTCTTCTCAAGTCCCTCAGTGACATTTACACACCAGTGATTTACAACAGTGTATGATCCCCTAATGTATCATATAGTAGGTCAATGTTTGCCAAGTTCTCCCATGTTGTACTATTAATATCTGAATAGTAGAAGTGATCATGCACAATTTACAATGCATAATACTGTATGTGGATTTGGATCAAATCCACACAGTACTGTACTTGTCCTCAATGCCCCAGTGCATGAGAAACTTATGCCTCTTGTGGATTTTGTGGATGTATCTCAAATTGGGAGTGACGATAGAGCAGCATTTGTTTATTACAAAATCACGCTTGGAGTTCTGCGCTGAACTAGAACACAAAAGCCACATCTGCTTCAGTTTTAAAGACAACTACAGTGGTTAGTCCAACTGTACACACCCCCTCCCCCCCACAGCTTTGTGCATTCCCAGCATGCATGCCATAAAAACCAATGCGCCTGTGTCTACTGCTTAGCTCAGCATTTATTTCCTAGCTTCATTGCTGTAATGTAGTTCTAGTTCCTGTTTAAACTGGGCCAGTTCTGGATGCCATTTTTCTTGCTCCAAAGCTTAACCTTTAAATTCCTAGCTTTGACTGATTGTCTTTGTGGCCTCTAAAACTAGCTGTTTATAATGCTTTCTATGTTGTTCCACCCCGCAGTTCCTCGTACTCCACCCAGGAACATCCAGGTTTATCATCCCTCCCCCAACAGCCTCAACGTCCGGTGGGAACCAGCCTCGGGCCAGGTGCAGCAGTACCGTGTTGAATATGCACCTCTCACCGGAGTCCGACCTTCTGAGTTTGTGAGTTTCATTCTCATCCTCTTCTGTTTCTCTTCCTTCCATGTTCCATACAACTACTCAAATACAATGGAACATAATATAACATAATATATGGAACATAATACTCCAGTATTGTGGTGTGGTATACAAAACAATACACAGTGACAGTAGTGAGTCAAGGCACAGCGTCTAATTCTTTTATACCTGATGCTGGGAGAGGAGAAAACTAAGTGTTCACTCCAGCCAGTGGTATAACCCATTTCTCTTTCTCTTTGCTTAGTTGCATAGTTTTATTAGCTCCCACAGTTGACTATGAGGTGGAGTTTCATACATAAATCATGCCTTCTGTACTTTTGGATTAAGCAATAAACATAGCGCCAAAAGAAGATCTGAATGCATCAAAAGAAACATGCACTAGGCACATCTGCGCAAGACATTGATAAACTCTGTACATGTAAGCAAGACTCAAGCACCGAGTGACAAATAATGAGGCTGTTGGTTTTGTGATTCGAATATTCTTTGATGTAAGTCTGGGTTTTGTTAAAACAAAGGCCATATGGAAGTTCATTTGCTTTCATTGTCTCATGACTTTTCCAGAGTGTGCATGTTTAGAGATTTGTACTTACAGTTCATACCTACAGTAGGGGCCAAATGTCTGAGTCTACTGCCAAGAATGCTTTCATTTTGTTATTAGGTATTCCCATAACATTAATCGTTTCTGTTCAAGAATACGTTGCTTGAAACAAATTGAGTGTTAATTGTTGTTGAATTTTAATAATAGCAAATGAGATTGACTCACCTCTGTGAAGGCTCTATTGCTTCAGTCAAGAAAAAAACAAATTGTTTTGTCATATATTAGTGAAGAATGAAGAAATGACTCATACCTCAGAGATTTTCTCTTTGTCTGAGCCAAGTTCTGCGGTTGATCTAATTTGTACTCGTGTCACTCCCATACACTTGCTACTGTAACACCACTATACAGCATTGACCAGAGGAGGATGCTGTGAGGGTTTTTTTAAATTTACATTTAAAAGGACACTAATATAGTTATTGTGTATATACAGTATATATATCTTTATAGTTATCGTTCTTGGTGTGAACGGGCCTTTAAAGTCGGCGCTATTGTTAGGGCTGCTGTTATAGAAACTGAATGAACACTTTCTGACCCATCTGATTCAAGAATTCAACAGAGCTGTGGAAGAAAATTTAGTAAAGATTTATTATTCTTTTATAAAGGACGAAATAGCAGTTCATGGTCGTTCACTTGGATTTTGCTACCTACCATACACAAGTGATTCTCAGACCCGCATGCCATGTGCTCTTTGTCCTGTGTATTGAAATAAGGGTTGTCATCGGTCTAATGCACAACTGGATTCTCAGTGATGCAATGATTCACAGATTAAAAAGGGTACTCATCAGATGGAGTGATAATCCTGCTGGTTGTTGACAGGTACAGAATGGGATTCCCCACAGCTGTATAACACCAGCAGCAGATGTGTTTAGACTTGAATGGGAGGTGAACCCCAAGTCTGCTCTCACCAACAGCAGCCATCCAAACTGTTACGTAAAGGAGAAAGCTATTTAACATTTAACCCCTGGCAGCTTTTGTTTACATTACACATCTATTTGAAGATGTCCTTTTGGTCCGCTAATCTAAACAGGGGTTTAATGGTGAGGTCATTATGTATATTTGTGTGTGCCAGATTAGTGATCTTCACAGAACTGTTTTAAATAAGATGCACTTAAGCGTGCTCATCTGCATGTCATCTACATGACAATCTTTTCTGTGTAGGTCTTGGTTCCTGGAAACATCAACAATGCATTCCTGGACCAGCTCGTCCCTGACACACCGTACGCCGTCAGTGTCTCGGCACTGTATGCTGATGGAAATGGACCACCAATCAAAGGAAACGGAAAAACATGTGAGCTAAGCTTTATGATTGTACTAACAACACAGAATGTAAACGGAGTTTCTAACTCTGGTGAGATGCAGAAACATGACAGAATCAGTCATTTGTTGTGTATGAAGTGTGTTTGTGCATCTTAGTGTGAGAAGTATGCTAACAGTGAGCAATGTCCATTTCAGTGCCACGTGCCGGTCCTAGAAACCTCCGTGTGTTTGACGCCACCACAAGCACACTCAGTATCGGCTGGGATCATGCTGAAGGACCTGTAATGCAGTACAAAATCACGTATGCGCCAATGACAGGAGACCCCATTACTGAGTTTGTGAGTATTTATATAGATTATTCCCTATCAGAGATTATTCCCTATCAGAGATATATCAGAGACTGCATATACTATGCGCGCCGTGGCTTAGTAGTAGCATGTTCACCTCACACCTCCAAGGTTGGGGGTTCAATTCCCGCTGCTGCCCTGTGTGTGCGGAGTTTGCATGTTCTCCCCGTGCTGCGGGGGTTTCCTCCGGGTACTCCGGTTTCCTCCCCCAATCCAAAGACATGTATGGTAGGCTGATTGGCATGTCCAAAGTGTCTGTAGTGTATGAATGGGTGTGTGAATGTATATGTGATTGTGCCCTGCAATGGATTAGGCTCCAGGTTCCCAGCGACCCTGTATGATAAGCGGTATAGAAAATGGATGGATGGATGGATGGATGCATATACTGTACATAATATCTTAATAAACCATTATACGTGCACAAAAGTCACATGAATTCTTATAGACATTCCGTATGTTCATGATGCTGATTTTGTAAGTATTCATACACAACATTCTAGTTGTTCCCTCACCAGCCTCTCTTTTAGTTAATTACACTAAAATTTAATGTTTCCATGAAATTGCAACTATCAACCTCCTAAACACTTTCCTCTATCAGCAAACGTAAAGTTACAGCTTTACAGCTGTCTGTTACAAAGTGCTGACACTAGAGACTCCTTTCAAAACTGCTAAATAATCATCTCCTCACAGACAATGTGTAAGTTCACTATAAAAACTATTAGAACTAGTCCATTAATATAAATCTGTGATTGGCTTTGCTGCTGGAACTATTGTCAGAGCTACTGTTATAAAAAATCAATCAACACCTTCTGACCAGAACTATCAGAACTGATCCAACAATTCAACAATTCAGTTCAACAGCACTGTGGTATAAATGTTCATATCACTGAGCTTACTCACTGACCCAACACTATGAATATATCATACAATAATAAATCGTGTAAACCTGTTAGAGTGTATGTTTACAGTTCATGCATAGTGCAACATCGTATAAAGACAGATTACACTGTACTGTAATGTATGTGATACTGAGTTTGTGAGTATTCAATTCTAAGTGCTTATATTCACATTTATAATATAAGGGTTTATTAAGTTTCATGCAAAATATCTTATAATGCATTTCATAATCAAATCTGCTTATTAATGTTTATTGTTACAGTAGGACAGTGACATATGAAATGTATCAACAGAGTGTACAAAATCTGTTCACATCAGTCATGTTGTCCAGCTTTAGCAATTAGCAGATTGGCACATTAATATTCCTAATACAGTAAATTAACAAGGCTAACAAAGTCCAAATTGACATCATGTGTTAAGGCCAGAGAGTAAGAGTGAAAGCAGAGGATGTTATTCTCTGACCTGAGCAGCTGGTGTTACGTCATTTCAGCTCCTGAAACTGCAGCTAAAGGAGCGGAAACGAATCTTTTCTTTTCAGTGACTGTTGAGGGAAATTATTATTATTATTATTATTATAGTTAAGGCAGGAGTTCTCCAGGGACAGGTGTCATGCTCTAATTATTATTTTTTTTCTTTACTGGCTAAAGCCTTGAGCTTCTGAGTGGACCATGTGTTGGTGACTGCATGCCTTAGTGATTTGTCTGAAGTGGGGTTTTATCTGTGTTCCAATCTCTCTATAACTATGTGTGTTTGGCTTGTGCTCAAGAGATGGTGTCAATTTCATGCTCCACTTCAAGATATTCAACATACAGTTGCTAATGGAAAGCTACAACAGCTCACTTTGTTAAAAATCCGAATGGAATCCTACTTTTTTTTTTTCTTTAGACAACTCTTTTTTTTTTTTATAAGCCTAAACCTGTCTGATATCCATATGTTTGTGCACAGACTGCTGTTCCTGGAAACAGAAACATTGCCATCCTCCAAAATCTACTCCCTGATACTCCTTACAACATCACGGTACAGGCCATCTACTCCGATGGACAAGGAGGGTCTCTGGTTGGAAATGGAAAGACACGTAAGTGACACAAAGTAAAACTGTACGCTCTGTTCTTTTCTCTCTCTTAATAAAAGTTCATTGTGCAAAAAAAAAAAAAAAAAAAAAAAAAAAAAAAAAAAAAAAAAAAAATGCAGCTTGTCATCTTACTCAAGAATTGCAAAACGCAAAGCACCTGGACCTGGAGACTTTCCTGTGGTAGAACAGCCTAACCTTAAACTATTACAAAGCTCTGACGCTGGAGACTTCTTCTATAGATGTTAAATGAGCGTTTTTCATACAGTAAACGTCCAACAAAAACATACAACATACAAAAACATACAACAACATGTTTTAATGTGTGGCTTTATTAAATAACATTTTACAGTGCTTATCATTAGGCTTAGATGTGTAATGCCTGCCATATGAGTCAATAAGCTGATAGTATAGAAACAATACTGTATTAGACTGTGGATATTAATATAGACCTGCATTATTGTCTGTTTGCATAGTAGTTATAGACGCTTGCATTTTTGAACATTTTTATAAAGGTGTAGAGATGTTCTTATGCCACTATTAGTGTGCATTAAATGACATACTGAACAATTTCTTATTCAAGAATCAGATTATATTCAACTCTTTAATATGATAAATCATCTATGTGATGATTCTTAAAGAACATACTAGTTTGTACAGACACTGGCAAAGCCTGGAGCTTGTCTTTTTACAATTTCCCCAAAATGTCTAAGTACAAAAGATATTTGTTCTTAATTCAGTGTTAAGAAAAACAAAACAGTACACTTGCTTGAGTTCACAACTTCCTCCGTTTGGGAATTATGTGACAACCTGTCTGAAACTGATTACTGATAGGATGCAGGATACTTTTTGAATGGTAAACATCAGTCTGAGTTATTTTTCTGTTGAATATTTTGGCATGGGATAGTGTTATGCCTGGCAGTTCATAGCTACCTTAATGAAAATAAAATGCAGTAAACTCAGTCTAAACATGCATATTCTCCATGAAGGCAGCGTAAACATGGCGTATAAAAATCATGTGGGCCTGATCGGTAGGAGCTCCATGCCAAGCCAATAAGGATTTTTTTACTCAGTGGAAATGAGTCATGCTTTAGTGTACTTTCGCTGGGTAATTGGCAGAATGGATTCAGCAATGAGGTATTTCTCTGCTGTGTTTCTTGGATCAACAGTTGGCCTGCTGGAGCCCCAAAACCTTCGAGTGTCAGATGAGTGGTACACCCGTTTCCGTGTGGCCTGGGACCCTGCTCCAGCCCCGGTGCTCGGGTATAAACTCGTCTATCAGCCCACAGGTACATTTCAATCTGTTTCTGTTCTTAGCTAATGTAGTCTGGGAATACACACGTCCACAAGACAACAAATATATATGCAAGGTATTTATTCTGATGTATCTCTTTTAGAGAAAGTGTCGGAATAGTGAAATAGATATGCTAACAATTAAGTGTTCTTGCATGAAAACATGGAATTGATTGCTTTTATTGTCATTGCACAAATTGTGAGTTGCATATATACACATATAAACACACTCAAATAAATAAATGTATAAGACATACAAAAGAGATTCCCTTATATTTACAACAAAAATAGTACATATTAAGCAGTCAAGATGTCCATATCAATGTGATGGTGGAACATAATTTATAGACAACAAAACTACCAAAGAAAACAATACAACAAAACAAACACACCTACCTGATTGATAAAATAATTTAAACCCTCAAGTTATTATATACAAACACATACAGTATATATACACGTATATGCATATATGCAGATAAAAAAAAAAAAACATGCATGAAAAATGTGTATGTAAATGTCATGCATAACTTTTTTTGTCATATGGGCTTCTCAGATAGGGACGAGACACTGGAGGTGTTTGTCGGCGATATTACCTCATATACTCTTCACAACCTGCTACCTGGCACAACTTATGATGTCAAAGTGTTTGCTCAGTACGACTCTGGCGTGAGCGGAGCGCTCACGGGACAAGGAACAACACGTACGTATCTGAATGTTATGTATCTTTTAAATCATATCATAGTGCTCATGCCAATCAGGAATTGACAGAAGGTCTGTTTTTAGAAGTGCAGTACAGTAAATGTTATCATAAAGTGGTAATCCCAGGGCAACTATTTCCTGATATGGTCATTTTAGATCGGGCTGTGAAATTATGAAATACACCCTTAACAGGTGTTCTTTGTGCCCATTATAAACTGGATGAAAATAAAATACTCAGTACTACTAGATGCATTCATCCAAAGAAGCAGGACAATATGAATAGGAGAAGGGGTAGTTTTACAAGGAAGATAATTTTCCTTTCTCTGTCTGTGCAGTCTACCTCAATGTGACCAACCTAGAAACGTACAACGTCGGTTACGACCAGTTCTGCGTCAAGTGGACACCTCACCGCGGAGCGACTTCTTACAGGATCAAGCTGAATCCTCTGGATTGTGAGTCACATAAACCACTCTGACGTGCATTTCGATCATGTCCAGATCATTTGGTTTAATTTACCCCCTTGTTTGTATAAATAGTTAAAGTTGTTTGCCGATCGTTGCCATAGTGACCCGTCTCTGTTGCCTTGTATTGTGTCATCAGTCTCCTGGAATGACAACACGTCAGTCGCCTGGACTGAATGTTTATCTTCGATGTTTTTTCTTCGTTTATTCTCTGTAGAAGGACATATGTAGAATAAACTTGACCACCAAGTTGTAACTGATTCAGATGGGCTAGAAAGTTTTGTTTCTTTCCTTAAATCCATCTGGTTCTTATTCACGTATAGATTAAGGGTGTATAGTTAAAAAAAAAAAAAAAGAGCAGGATATTGGAGGATATGCACACTGGCAGTCCATTTAGCAAGGTACTGAGACAAACAATGAAACAAAGTGTAGTATGTCCTCCAGACAAAGAGGAACATGACAATATGGCTGAGAGATTAAAAAACAAACAATTCACCACAAAGATCTTAGATTTATAAGGAACACACAAGGTCTGCGGTTTCATCAGAGATTCCTAGGTATCACATACTGTTTTATTAAAGGATCACACTGTGGTTAATGACAATCTATATGAAGAGGTAGAGCTGGGTTTAGATTGGATCAGGACAGTACACAGTATGGTCTAAAAACCAGACATGTTCAATTACATATGAAGAACAAATAGAACATTTAGACTATATACTAATATATATATATATATATATATATATATATATATATATATATATATATATATTAGTCAAAACCTAATTATGTGAAAGCATGGAGAAAACAACTCCTTGAGGGATTCTTGTATGGAACTGAGCATGTTTACATGTACAACATAGTTACAAATATAATGTGCTTGACATGCACTCAAGTAATGTGAAATTCTCTGAGTCAATCAATCCTTGGATTTGATTCTAAATATATTATGTGTGCACCTCTATTGTCAATTTGCAAGCTGCCAATTATAGACCATAGATTGTGTTGGGCAGGATGACATTAGTAACTCAGAATTACATTGAGAGGCTATCCAATATTGACTCATGTTATAGGCAACTATCTAGTGACTTACGCAGTTGAGAGTCGACAAGACTTCTTAAATCTGGAACAGAATATGTACACCGATTTTCAAAGATGTAGTCTAAAAGTCTTCTAAAAGCCAGGACTCACAGGACAAATGAATAGCATCACAAAAATTCAAACAAAACATTTTGCTTAGTTGATCAAACTGAACACCTAATACTTAACATTGACACCTTACTGATTAATTTGCCTCATTTTTAAACAAATTCTTTAATCACAGCTTTATTGAAGTCAAATTTTATAAGTGATTTGGCCAAGCAAATCAATGGAACATTGGCTTATATATTTCAAATATCAATAAAAAAAAATTAAAAACTCATTGGTCACTTAAAATAGGTAACAGAAATGAAAATGTACAGGGGAAGATTAGCATTTGTTCAATGGCTGATATATACTGTATGTTTAAACTCTGCCATAAGTGCCTCTATGGACAAGCCACAACTGCAAATGAAAAAATAGGACACGACTTAAAAGTCAAATTTCCCACTTCATTTTATTTCCAGATATGGGGTGGCTTCATTAGCCAGCATTTGTATTTCTTTTTTCCCAATTTCAAATTGTGCATAATGCTGTCTTTCTTCAAATTGTTAGTCTATGGTGTAATGTCTTTCCAGGGCTCAATGGTGGCTTTAATCTATAATATACAGTAGAGTATGTTGTTTACACAATAAATAAATAAATTCAGATAATGCTTATTCTGTTATTATTATTATTATTATTATATATTTTTTTTGGTTCAAATAGTAATGCATCCATGTATTATGCATCGCTGTGTTATTTTTTTTATTTTCAATAAAAGAAAGCTGTTCGGGAAATAGAGTGTAATAAAAGGGTATTTGTTTTGATAATTGATAAAATAGATGGTGTTATTTGATATTAAGATCCCCTGTACAGTGTAAGAAGTGTTCCAGTTAGGGAGCTGTTATTTAGTCGTCATCTCGCTTGTGCTCATTTTATTTTGTCTGGTCTAATGTTGCAGCATCTGCTAAAGGTCAGAAGGAGATCACCATCACAGCTGCGCAGAGTCAGTACTGCTTCGACGGCTTGAGTCCTGACTCTCTGTACAGCGCCACTGTGTTTGTACAAACTCCTAATTTGGAAGGACCTGGAGTCAGCACCAAAGAGCGCACATGTGAGAATCGTAGTCTTTCGCTTCCATATGAGCAGTAACTCATGTGCACTGAATTTATGATCCAGAAAAAAGCTTATCCATTTGGTTTGGTTTCTTACAGTGATAAAGCCAACACCTGTGCCAACTCTTCCTCCTACTCCTCCTCCTCCACCAACCATTCCCCCTGGCTGGGCAGGTCAGCACTCTCCTATACAAAATATACAATACTGAAAACTGTACACTTTATAGATAGATATTGGTTTTGTAATGTTTTTAAAAATATGTTGCAAATTAAACCAAGAAGAAAGATTTAGTATGGATTAGGAGTGTCATAAATGACAAACAAACTGATATGATGTTGTATGATGCTAAAACTGATGGCTAGGAGTTTCCTTTACTTCTTAATAATATTTGCTTTAAGCAACTAAATATGTTGGCTGATCAAATGACTGTGATAAATTGTATAAATGTACTTTTTGGCTGAACAGCTCTTTAAACATGCATGTCCGGTGCACTGAGACTGAGCAGACAGTTGTCGATTTGGCATTTGTCTGAGTGGAACATGGTCAGAATGAGCTGTCCTGTGTCCAAGATAGATGAGTATTTGTCAGGATTGAATATCTCTGTAGCGTGCATGCAGTGTGGTGCAGGAGCTATTGGAAATTAAGATATTCTGCTGGAGAAATACAATCCCAGTTCTAAAAAAGTTGGGACGCTTTGTAAAATGTCAATAAAAACAGAATGCAATGCCTCTGGAAAGGGATCATCAATGCTGAAAGGTATATACAAGTTTTAGTGCAACATATGTTTCCATCCCATCTTAACTTCTGAGAGACTCTGCCTCTCTAAGATACTCTTTTTATACCCAATCATGTTACTGACCTGTTGCCAATTAACCTGATTAGTTGCAAAATGTTCCTCCAGCTGGCTCTTTTTAGTAACACTTACTCTTCCAGCCTTTCATTTCCCCGTCCCAACTTTTTTGAGACATGTTGCGGCCATCAAATTCAAAATTACTTCATTTTTTTCTAACCATGGTAGATTTACTCAGTTTAAACATTTGATATGTTTTCTAATTTTAATTGTGAATAACAGATGGGTTTATGCGAATCATTGAATTCTGTTTTTATTGACATTTTACACTATGTCCCAACTTTTTTGGAATTGGGGTTGTATAACTAAAGTTATGTCCAGATGGTGTGGCCAGCCTCAAATACAGTGTTGTAAATAGACTGTTTTGACTGGACAGGGAATGAATTATGTTTAAAAAAAAAAACCCCAGACGGTTTATCAAGATGTTTGCATGACCTAAGAAGTGATTAGATTAAAAAACAACAACAAATAAATAAAAGGTTACAACTTTTTCAATTATTCAATGACTGACATTGAAAAGATTACAATGAGTGACTTGGAATGCGTTGAGAGAGCGTGTCAAGCTGTGAGTATTCAAACTTACTTAGTTAAAAGCTTTTGGACAGGTGTAATCAGTATCAATTTAATACGTTTCAAAGCAGCCTTGGTACAATAAAAGTGGAACTTTTTACTGAAACTGGATGAACTCCAGCACTGGAGTCTTTTCAAATCCAATTTCTTTTCTGAATCTAAGTTTGACCATGTTTAGCCATGGTGGACACATGCTGGAAAGCATATCTGTTTCCACTTCATGCATGCTGCTCAGTTCAGGTGTTAATGGAGGCCAGGAAGTGTTTTACACATCTGAGAATGCACGCAATAGTGTATGTGTAGTATGTGGGCAATTCTGAGCTATGCAGCAGTGCATCAGGCAAACATTATCTTGTAAAATATACTCAGTTTTCTTCTGAGTAAAAGAGCTATTAAATCTCAGCCTTTCCGATCATCAAAAGTTCTGCCGCTTTTGTTTGTTTTCACATAAAAACTTGATCGATTAAAGGAGTAATTGCAACATCTAGTGTCAATGACTTTGTTTGTAGAACTTTTTTTTCCCCCCTGAATGTCTGACTCTAATTGGAAAGCACAAGATTTGTGCGGGTCTTTATGAAGGAGCTTGTGTGATGAACTGTGGCGCTGAATCTCTGAATGACTTGTTTTTCTGCTTCAGTGTGCAAAGGTGCCAAGGCAGATGTTGTGTTCCTCATCGATGGCTCATGGAGCATCGGCGAAGATAGCTTCCACAAAGTACGGCAGTTTATCTTCAGTATCATGGGAGCTTTTGATGTCATCGGCCCAACAGGAATGCAGGTATGGATGAACTTTCCAGGAAACTGTTTCGCCTGAAACGGTACAAAGAGTTTTCAGCAGAGAATCAGAAATCAAATGGTTATTCCAGAAGCTCTGGATTAGTTGCATTAAATTTGAAGCCTAGGTTGTCTATTACTGGACTTTGTACATTCATGTGCAGTACTTATAGTAATACCTATATCATGACATAATAGTATAGTTTTGGGGATCAGGAAAGTTTACCTATAGAAAATGCCACTGAGAACTTTACTACATGTTTGAAAGAAGCCTAAATGGTGTTGTATTAACAGACAGATAATAGCAAAACTAAAAATAATTGCTACTTCTACTTAAAATGGAGAAAGACAAGGTTTGATAAAGTTAATGCATAGCTAACATGGTGAAAGCAGTCTTAATATTAATATAACATTATTATATCCATTGCATCTATTTCAAGTAAACCAAAATTAGAATCTAATGAACAAAATCTAGTATTTGCATACACATAGGGTCATTTGTTTTGGGGTCTGAGTTCAGATGAGAGTGAGCACAATGTCTAATAAACCTCAGGGCAATAGAGGCTGCAGAACAAAACACATATCTGAGCATGTATTAAGCTTCACTTTCGGAAAATGTTCAAGATAAATGCTTGTGTGCTAGCCAAAAAGCTGAAAATGTGACCATGGTACTAGCAGATAGCAACAGCTGCCAAGCAGTGATTAAAAGGCCAAGCTAAGAAAGATGGAGCAATGTGAAGCAACACTAAGAAACAAATCATAAGCACTTCAAATTGTTGTCTTATTTATAAGCATGAACTAATCACTAACTAATCACGAACATCAAAAGGATATTTATTTAGCCAGATCTTCATGAATGTTAGTTGAATTCCTGTGTAATGTGCACAGTTGTTTAAAATCTGAGTTTTTCATTCTGATTCGGATTTATCGATCATCTCCCTGTGTTTGCGACGACAGGTTGGTTTCGTTCAGTACAGCGACGATGCCAAGACTGAGTTCAGACTCAACACTTACAATGACAAAGGCACTGCACTGTCAGCCCTGCAGCTCATCAACTACAAGGGAGGAAACACAAAGACAGGTGCTGTGTATCTCCCAGTGATCCTCAGCTACACTATTACACACTATTTGCATATACACAGTATTCCAGAAACTGTGCTCTGTAATCTAAAATGCTGACATTTTGGATTATACCAAAACAATATTATGACAAGCTGAAATTATTTCACTGCATGCTTCTACCATTGAGATATGGGATATGAGGATGAAATAATGTTTTGGATTATTTTACAGAGAAGGAAAATTCAGTCAGTAACTTAATAGTCTTCAAAAAATAGTTGTAACATGAACATAAGGACCACCTGTGTATTTGTTATGCAGGCGTCGCTCTGAAATACGTGTACGACAGAGTGATCACTTCAGACAGTGGAATGAGGAGGAATGTCCCGAAGGTTCTGGTGGCTGTTACTGATGGACGGTCTCAGGATGACGTGCAGAAAAACGCTGTCAAGCTGCAACATGCTGGTAAGACAATGCCATTTTGCTGACAACCCAAATTATCCAGTTACAGCCAGGGTCATGGCAAGATACTACACGTGAAGAAGCCTTTATTTGTCACATATACATTACAGCATAGTGAAATTATTTTCTTTGCATATCCTAGCTTGTTAGGAAGTTGGGGTCAGAGTGCAGCCATCATACGGCGCCCCTGGAGCAGAGAGGGTTAAGGGCGGTGCTGGGGCTTGAGCACCCGACTTTCTGCTCAGTAACCCAGTGCCTTAACTGTTGAGCCATCACCGAATAGTGTTACTATTTTTTATTTCAACAATAGATACTGCTAAAATGTTACTATAGATTTCCTTACAAGCTTTTTTTATTGTTTAATGTACCTAAATGCCTAAATTTGCACACATAGACGTGTTTTAGGCCCTAACTATCCTTTGGGTAATGTTTAAATTCAATTGTATTTAATTGCAAAGATTCACTCCAGAAAAAAGTCCCAACGTATTGTTGTAATAGGACTCTTCTATTGTTTTAATCAACCAGAAAACACCAGTCATCGCTATTAAAAAATGGACTGGAGGTTACTTTTTATTCAGTTCAATTCAATTTTACTTGTATAGTGTTTTTAACAATATACATGTTCACAAAGTAGCTTTACAGAAATCCAGATATATATTTTTTTATTTAAATTGACCCCTTATTTTATTTTTTTATTATTATTTTGCTGTACAAACTCTAACAGCTCTGGAATATCTTTGGAACAGTAATCAACATTCAAAACTTTGGAATTAATTCGGATTGTAATTTTTATGCAAACAAATTCTAAATAAACATTTTTGATTATTAAAAAAAAAATCTGTATAAATCAATGCAGTTGACTATGGCATGACCACTAGGTCTGTTCTCATATTCAGGTTACAGTGTGTTTGTGGTTGGAGTGGCTGATGTGGACTACGCTGAGCTACAGAACATTGCCAGCAAGCCAAGTGAACGCCACGTTTTTATTGTGGATGACTTTGATGCCTTTTCCACAATACAAGACAATCTGGTCACCTTCATCTGTGAGACTGCATCTTCCTGTAAGTGCAAGTACAAAATGCCTGTTCATCGTTTCTACTCTCAACTAATATTTGAGTATTTTTTTGTTTTTGACATTATGAGTCATTTTAAGGAGTTAGTCATAATTTTACATTAAAACATCCTTTAACAAGTATCAACTAGGTAAAGGTTTGCATTGGTTCTAAATAAATTATTAAATGAAATAGTCTATGATAGTTGACTTATTTTGGTCTGTATTTTATTATTATTATTTTTTTAAATTAATTTATTTATTATTCATTTATGTGACCAGTGTTCATTAGACTCTATGCATTATTGAACTTGTTTCCTGATTCCTCTCACAGCTTGTCCACTGATCTATGTGAATGGCTTCACATCACCAGGTACAGATAATAATAATTATACTAATACTATTAGTAATAAACTTTATAGCATTATATAGATATGCATGTTGACATTCAAAACCATTAAAGCATTTTATGTGTTTCTAAAGAATGTTTAATGCTTTAAACCAAAAAAAATCCAAAAAAATTTTCATGATAAAACATATAGTAAAACATGATAAAATAATATACAAACATGAATAAAATAACTATAAAGCTGTGAATTTGTACTTTAAATATGATATAAAATATAATACAGTAAAATAAAGGCACCAATAGCTATGAATAGCTGGTCTGGTTAAACATGTATATTTTTATACAGCGCTAGATGGTGTTTGTGATATTTTCTGGAATACTGTGAGTTTATCTCCCAGTGACAGAGTTGTCAGGGTTAAGAGTAAGAGTGAAGTGCGCAGGATGGTTATACTGCTTCTGGAGTTTTGTTTCAGCAATAAGCGTTTCATCTCTTTCAAATATTTTCTGCAGATCTCTTTTTCCATCTTTCTCAATTATTTATTTCTGTACACATTCTCACAGGCTTCCAAATGCTCGAGGCGTTCAATCTGACTGAAAAGATGTACGCTTCAGTTAAGGGGGTATCAATGGAGCCAGGCTCCTTCAACAGCTATACAGCCTTCAGACTCCATAAAGATGCCTTCATCAGTCAGCCTTCAGTGTAAGTTCATTACACCTAGATATATACACACTATGCTGCTTTGTTGGTTTTAAGCCTGGTAATCAAATTTTCTTTTATTTATTTGGAAAATTTATTTTTTATTTTTAATAATTCCAAATTTATTGGAAAATCTGAGCTTCGTAGAAAAAACTGCATCCAACAACTAATACCTAATTTCCATTCTCAGCTGATCATTGTTCAAACATATTATTAAAAACTAACAAATGAGTCAGTTAGGATAAGCAGTACAGAAAATGGATGGATGGATGTATGGAATTTAACACAGAGGTTTATCAGTACCATGGTCCCCTCTTGTCTGGATTAATGATGCAATTTGCATAAGGCTTTAATCAAAGCATTTAAATGTAAATATTTTAAAGTGGATGATGTAAACATGCCTTTTGTGTTTTCCCAGTTTTACGTTTTCATGGTTTGCATAGAAATTGCTTGTTTTCCCACCCATAATAGATGAAATAAACAGTTCTTGATCACAGACCCAGACCTTGGAACCCTATTGTATCCTTAGTCTAACTAAATAGCACTAATGATCCTCATTACAAATAGAGTTCACATCAAGGCAATCGTTGAGGTAAATACAGCTTGTTGCTAAACTACACCATTAAAGAAACATAGAGCATTTTCAGTTTTGTTCTTTTAGTCTTAACATGATATGCTTTGCCCAGCAGCTCTCAGCTAGATTGTTAGACCTCACTGTTAGTTAAGGAGGCTTGAGGGATTTATAACACCCTGTTAAAGTGAATCCTGACAGGTGGTGTTTGAAGGGCTTCATTTTCCTCAAGTCTCAGCATCAAGTTCGGTCCCCAAAAAGCTTCCCAGAACATTATAATCCATTTCTCTTCCACAAATCTGTGATCTTTTTACTATTCACACTGCAGTATCAAAATATATCCAGTTACATTGACATGCCAGATTTGATTTTAAACCTCCCTTTGGGAACCCCTTAGAACCTCTTAGCTAATGTGAAAACGGGCTCCTGGATCTGTTATCTGTTATATATATAGATATAGATATAACAGATGCAGATAATATTTTTTCAAAGTAAGTAGTACAAACCTAACTCTAGTTTTGGGTTCAATAGAGACATCCATCCCTTTGGACTTCCCCCGTCCTACACCATACTTCTGATGTTCCGGCTTCTTCCAGACTCACCCAATCAGCCTTTCGATATCTGGCAAGTGTCTGATAAGGGTCACAAGCCTGAGGTCGGCATCACTATTGACCGTAAGTCTAAGTTTAGTCCCTCACATTAAAAAAAGGAAATGTTTTGAGGCTTTGTCTTATTTTATTCTTATTTACTTAGTTCACTTTGTTGTTTATTGTAATGCTGCATCTATCTCTCTATCTATCTATCTCTCTATCTATCTATCTATTTATACACATATATTAACATTAGTTTTCAAATCCTCACTTTTACAAGAGATGTTCATATGCAACTTTCAGAAACTTATACTTACAAAGGCAGCATTAGTCCTGAAGAAGTGAGAAGTTTGTACATTGGAGCTCATTAATGACAGAACATGCACACCAGCTGATTTTCTTGCTTTTATTATTTTCTTCCCTCCTTCAATTGGCTGTCCTCAGATCACCATGAATGGTATCTAATGGTCTCCAGGCTTCAAGCCTGTTTTCTTATGCCTCTCTCAGTATGCAGCCTTGACCTTGCACGACTTCTTCCCTCTAATCTTCACTCTTCAGACAATTTACTAATTGTCATATTTGGCGCACGCTTCACGCAACATTTCAGTACTGCTCATGCATGTTTGCTGTGAAGGATGTTTGTACTGTCTGATACTGACGCTAAGAAGATCTTGGAGGCCTATCTGACAATTTCCTGTTCTCTTTCTCTCTCTTTTTGCAGCCTCCAAACAGACCATATCATTTTATAACAAGGACACACGAGGAGAGCTTCAGAAGGCCACATTTGATAGTCCACAACTGAAGAAAATATTCCATGGAAGCTTCCACAAGGTAAATGCTGCTGCTTTTGTGCTCCATATGGAACTCTGGATGTGGATCTATACGGGGTGTGGCAGATCAGTCAAAAGTGTTTCCAGTTGTACCTACATGTGTTTAGTGACCTGAGGATATACAGATGTCTAGGATAGCAGGCATTCCAGATGTTACGATTACAGGTGATATGCATTTAGGTGGTTTGTAAATTTCTGTTCTTTAGCAGATGGTACTTTCGAGCTGTTATGTAATGTGTAGCTTAAAGGAATCATACACTATTTCACAGGTCACGCTCAATAAGGTTGCTTGCTATACTGTGGGATATTTATAGACAACTTCATTCAGATTTGATTTTATGAAATAAATGTGCGTGACGCCTAAATGGGGCAATGAAAACACTTCATACTGTAGCCATTTATCAGTAAAGCTAACGTCAATCATAGTTTTAATAGTACCAGTAGTAGGAATTGGGATTTGAAGTGACAGTTTAATTGACAGATTAGTACATAAAAACTCGAATTGCAGGGAATGTTTAATGGACAATGTGTGATGTTGTGCATTCTATCATTTCAGCTGGGAAAAATGGGAAGCAACGTACCTTATGTAGCCTAACGTTGAAATTTTAGTGGGTTTTAGAAATGTTTATTAAAACTATCACTTACCTCACATTCAATTGGTCAGCCAAGATATGATTGACTAAGTAATGGAAGGTAGTCTCACCCAAATGTCAAAATCTTTATATGATGTTGTTAAGCTATATATTGTCTTTTCTTGTGAAAAAGCATGAAGAGTTTAAAGTGGAACTATAATATCATTCACATATGTTTCAGCTTTCAGGTGTACATAGTATGTCCATATATGAATTCTAACAATGAGATATCTTGTCAAGAAGCCAGATTGAGCTAAAAAAAAAAGAAAATAATCATCCTGGCTGTCTACAGCCTCCCGGCAAAGTTTTTGTACATTATTCTAAATTACTGCATTCAATTTTATGTGCATAGCACTTTTAACAAAGCAGCTTTGCTGAAATCCATACCAACCAAGCCAGAGGAACAAGTTTCAAAAGAAAACCTTTCTTCTTCTGGGTGACAATGGATAGTGGAATTATAAATCATTACAGTATGCTATAAAGCTAAAAAGTACTGAGTGTGTTGGACGGGAATCATTCTGAGCATCATAGTCTTTATGCTTACAGTGGCAGGTCTTAGGTACGAATCTAAAGTATTCCAGGTGAGATTAGTAAAAGAAGTAAGAGTAAGTCTTGGGGATGAAGAAATTTTGGGAAGTACAGATCTTTAGGGTATACTTGTAGGATCATCAAGCTAATCAAGCGCAGTAGAAGAGCAGTTCTACAGCAGTAGAAGCATGTCAGGATCAGGGACATTGCTTCACACTGTGTCGTAAACCATATTAATCAGAGATTGTTGGGAACCAGACTTCTATTCCTTGTTAGCTATGTACAATTTGTAGCTATAGTACAAAACTAAAGAAGCAACCCACAGGCACCAAATATCTTGGCTGCTTAACTACATTTGGGGTAAAGGGAACCTTGTGGAAATTTCTCTCTCTCTCTTTGTTTTTTTTTGCACAACTGCTCCTTGCCAACACACAGGAAAAGTTAATACTCTTTCTGAAAAAGTGCTTAATCCTATTTGCCCAGGTTCTGAACAGACTGAGTGAGGAGGGGGATGTGGCAACACATAATTTACAATTGCTCCTTTATGTAAGGATCGTGAGGACTACTAAGCTCTCGCATTTTCACTAGAATCTACACTATAAGTCTGTTTGGAGCTTTTGAAACATAGTGGAGTTGTTAGCTGGAAGAGGGAGCTGGAAAATATTGGGTCACCAGGATTAGCCATTAAACAATTACATCAGAACGTGAGTGAAATGGCAGGCCAAGGAGGGGGAGAAGACTGTCTTGCTCTCTCTGTCTCTTTCTCCATCTCCATCAATATCTTGGTCTCTTGAGGTCTTTTTTTAAACACACTTTACAAATTACATACCTTATACAAACGTTATCTATCTACATTTCTGTCTTCCTCCCTATCCATCTCTCACATCAGAGCCTCTCTCTCTCTCTCTCTCTCTCTCTCTCTCTCACTGGCCTGGCTGTGTCCCAACATCTACTGGGTTGAATTACACGATGAGGGAATTCCTGTAGTTATTTTCACACTGCAGTAGTTTTTTTTTTGTAGTTTACCTCCTTGTGAGGATGTGAATGGAGAGGGTCTTCACTACTCCCTAGGAAACTGCTTATCACTTCTCCCTACCACCAAAAAGCAAACATTCACTGTGTAAATGGAGTGAAATCAAGCAGCACAGGCTTTTCACTTATTCCATGAAAGATTACATATATGAAAACTACATATCATGCTTCAGATCTACAATGGGAATATTATTAAAATAGTAAATGCTTAAGAATAATGAATAGATTTCCACAGTTACATATGAAACCTTTCTTTGGACTGCAAAATGTTAAATCATCTCGCGTTCCTAGATAAACACAGATGATTTAGACTTTCTACTTGAGGTCTATGCATCCTCTTCCACTGATGATTGGTACTTATACTCTAGGTTGTTTTATTAATCTCCCTTGGGGTAGCTGTATAAATGAGCTGTAAGGTGCAGACTATGAGTTTTCTGAGCCACAAGGGTTGGCAGAGAATAGTGTTTAAAACTGATTCATGGTTTTATATGTCATAATGTCATAAACAGGCTAAATCTCAAAAACATAGAATTGTGGAGCAGCTGTAACTGGATATCTATGTCGGAAGTGGCGTTAAATCCATTTGAATTGAAACTGTAGCATATTAAATGCAGGTTATTTATTTCTTTCTAAACAGACTAAACAGAAATATATTTGTCTTATGAAACATGACTAGTTTACTTTTTGATTATTATTTATATTTTTTATTTTCATTTAAACACAAGTTAAAATTTGCTTATCGATCGATTTATGGCAATGCAACTGTCATAAACATTACTCCTCGGATTAACTCCTACTCAACGCTAAGAGCTGCTCTAAGAATTACTTTTCACTAAGAAAACTTTTGTGGTCTTATACCTCTAAGACTACCTTTAAGAGTAATCCACAGAAGCTTTACTTTTACATACCAGACTTGGACTTCATTTCCTGGACTTAAGTTCCTGGGTCAGTGTTCCTTCATTGAGATTATAGAGTAGCTATTGACACTGTTGTTAGAACAACAGCTTTGCACAGCATCCTGACCAATATTTATGGAGTGTGTCCTTTGACCATCCGATAAAACTGGTTGAATGCCATAAATGTGGCACAAATGAATGACCCATTAACACATCTTATTGAAATGATGTGTAAAACTATCAATGTTTCAGTCATATTCACATTAGAAACAGATAATTACAGTCCCTCGTGTTTTTCATTATAGTTGGGGCCATTTTTCTAATTAAGATGAGAACAATGAGAGCAGTGAGCTCATCCAGAAACCAGATGTCAGAAAAAGCTGAAATTAATAGTCATTAGATAGTTATACGTTATAATACCTTTCTATACTGTTTAGTCAAAGGAAAAATAGCTGGAGACAATCACTTAGAGAATTCTAGGCCTGGCCAACTCCTTTAAATATACTAATGCATTTAAATAGAACATGTTTTATGAGTCCATGATTGTAGGACAGAACAAATTATCTGTAAGGCTAGACTGTGTGTTTGTATTGCCCAAACCACAAAAGGTGAAAATTGTTTTCAGTCTATTTTATAAATCGTATATAAATCTTGAACCTCAAAGTTGATTCTTTTCCAAGAACAGCACATCTCAAAGTCTCTTGTACTGCAGCAATTGTTACAGCAGTAACAATTTTAAACATGCTTAAAAAGAAAAACTATTATTATTATCATCAGATCAGTTTATAGATATTGTTAATGTTGTTGAACATCTGTGAAACAAGTTATTTAAACAATGGTTCCCTCACCAGCATCTCTTATTTTCTCTCTTAAAAGTTAAAAGTTAATGTTTAAAGTTAATAAGTGCAGCTTCTCATGTTACCAAGAAACAGGAAAACGCCAAGCCTTTCGCCCTGAAGATTTTCCCAAGTCAGAAAACAAAAAGTTTCAGCTTTACCTCTGAGTACTGACACTGGAAACGTCTTCCAAAAAAGGCTAAATATACAGTATGTCTCCTCACAGAAAATGTACCATATCAATGAGGTTAAAAAAAAAAAAATCTGTTTATGAGGAGTATCTTCCATATAAGTGCCTGTGCATGAGCTGTTGCTATGGAAATAATAACATGTTCGAAAGATAATACATGCATATTTTGACAAGTTATTCGAACGGTGAAATTTATTCTGACAGCCCTGGAACATACAGTATGACTAAAACAAACTACATGATTACCCCAGAAGATGCTGTTGGAAAGTTTTTATTCAGCCTGACTACTGAAGAAATTTGGAGGTACATCTCTCATGACATAATACTGCAGTTGAATGCATCATGCCTTGTCAGAGCTGGAGGTAGAAATCTATCAGAGCTCTACAAGGAAGGTCTGCTGAGTAACGTTTCTCCCAGACACACTGACTCCCAGACATTGTCCCATTAGGGCCCTTCCCCCCTCCTTTTCCATCTTCTTAGTGCTGCTTCACTTCACCTCATTTACCCCCTGCTCTAGAAGATCGGGGAAGATTGCTCCAAGTTTCCCAGCATGATGTTCCTGCCTGTAGACTGTCTGAAATCCAGAGCCATGACTGTACCGTGACGTCCAGAAAGTGTTCATGTCAACCTAGAACTTCCACTTCCAGTGATGTTGAGCAGAAGCCACTTATTATGGCATGATCTTAAGAATCTTCCATTTTCCCAAAGGGAGGAGGCGGTGGGGAACAGCTGCTCTTGAGCGTTGCTGTTGAGTGGAACGCGTGCAAAGTTTGGAACGCGAGAGATAGAAAAGACACATATTATTAATAATATCACTATCTTAACTCCATCATTGTAAACTGTGGTTACTGGGGATATGTATGGCATGTGTGTTATATTAACACTAATGGTGGGACAAAACTGCTCTACGACATGCAGTGTAAGATTTCAAATGATTTTAGTATATGGTAATGAGAGACCACCCACTGGGAAGCAAACACAAGACTTTTACTCAGCTTCAATAACCACTTTTTTCCTGGTCAGATCCTGGGATCTTGGGAACACTGGGTACAAAATCGGAATACACCCTGGATGGAATCCCAGTCCATCAAGGAGCAATGTCCACACTCACATTCACAACTAGAGGCAATTTAGTGTAGTCAGTTCCCCTATGAACATCTGGGAGGTGGGAAGAAATCTGGGAACCATGGGGAACCCACACAGACATAAGGGAAACTTATGAAACCCTAAACAGACTGTAACCTGAGATCAGAATCAAATCAGGGTCTCTGAAGCTGTGACGTTACACTGTGTGAAGCTACACTTATTATGAGTTATAATAGTACCAAAAAAAAAAAAATGACACAAGAGAAAGATCAAAAAATACCAATCCTAATCTGCTAATTTCCGTCTGATGTTTGTTTGCATCTGGTGCATCTGGAAATATTTTCCAATTTAGGCAATTTTCTTTTCCAGCTCTGCTCATCATCATCACATCTGCATTCTATATCCATATAAGTGTTTGTAATCTAGGTCAGTGTGACACGGTAAACTATCAAGGTTCGTTTGAGATCTCTAAGAGGCCATGAAGAGGTAATACCCCTTGTTTACACAGGATACACAGGAATACAGACAGTGGTCCTATTCTCAAGTGACTCATTGATGAGCCAGTATTTTCCACAGTCTCATGATCCTCATTTATAAATTTTTTTCAGCTTCACATCATGGTCTCGCCCAGCAGCGTCAAACTGAACTTGGACTGCCAGCAGGTGGCTGAGAAAGAAATTAAAGAAGCTGGAAATACATCGGCAGATGGCTATCAAGTGCTGGGCAAAATGTCCAAATCTATTGGCTCCAAAGGGGAATCTGCGACAGTGAGTGAAGCATTTTGAATTTATCTGAAATTTAGCATGTGAGCATGTGGAGTTCCATTCTTTAATTTATTGGTGTATATTTTTTTATTTGATAAATGCAAAACCCCCAGATGGATTTCCCAGCTGAAAGTCTGTCATTTATCTTTATCTGGTGTTTTTAATCTGTTGTTGCATTCTCATTTTTTTTTTTTTTGAGTCTTTAAATGTGAAGCTTGGATCAAAGATGAGAAACATGCGATTTAATTTTTCTGGTGCATAGTTCCAGCTCCAGATGTTCGATATAATCTGTAGCCTGGGATGGACCAGCCGGGACAGATGTTGTGACCTTCCCTCAATGGTAAGAGTAACCTAAACAAGCTCAATGCCAGTCTTTATGCTTGTTTCTCTGGATGGTTTCTTATTCCTTTCTGTTGTGTGACTCGAGTGTGTAAATTTGTCGACAGAATGCCAAGAGCTAACATAGCAGCCATGTGCACAAACATAAAGACATGTCATAATTATCCAGACAGAAACATCTGCGCTTGTACATCTGTGTCATCCTTTCTTTCTATTGTTTTCCTTTTAGTTTCTGCATTAATACACTAATACTTGAAAGATTTTACCCATATCCCCTCCCCCAACCACCCCCCCAAGAACATTTTCCCATACTTTGCATTTATAGCTCAGGCTTTGGCATAACATCTGTCAGAAATGTTATCATGCCCCAGTGTGTTTATATGGAAATAAATGGGGAAAATGCTTTGATACCAGCAACATTTTTGGCAAGATAGAATTAAGGCTCATCATGTAGGATGAGCATCTCTGAGAAACAGACGGTGCTCTGTTTCCATTTGAGCTTTAACAAAAAGCATTTCAAATTGCTGCTTTTAAAGGCTCATGAAATTATGGAGTTTTGGATATAATTAGCGGTTGAAGGACAAGAGCAGCTCAGCTGCAGCTTCAAAACAGCTTAATGTCATTGATTTGCCGTTTGCCCTGTCTTTATATCGTCTTTCTTTCAGCCAATACAGCCAATACTTTTGTTGTACTAGCATGCCCTAATTCCTC
The DNA here is from genome assembly GCF_023375685.1 of Ictalurus furcatus. Classification (NCBI taxonomy): domain Eukaryota; kingdom Metazoa; phylum Chordata; class Actinopteri; order Siluriformes; family Ictaluridae; genus Ictalurus; species Ictalurus furcatus. The sequence goes on from NC_071279.1 coordinate 13,827,293, forward strand.
ATCCCACAGACGAAAGTGCTCAAAACCCCTCCGTCGACATAAAAGAGTGACACCACATGGATCACATAGCCACCCTGCTGAAATGCTGTCATTCTTCACATCACACTCAGATTTTAATAGAATCCAGCTTCTAAATGATGCTGTCAGCAATAATAAGTGTTTCTCAGGTGGAAAATATGGATTTTAATGCACACACGTCATTTTTCTTAGTTGAATATTGGAAATGATTTTTCCCATGTCTCCACCAAATCCTCTTGAAAGTTCTCCTATTTTTTTTTTTTAAACAAAGAATAAGATCATGTTTTCCTCCCATTTTTTAAACATAACCTTTCCCCCCCAATTCCACATAACCAACTACTGCATTCAGTTTTGAGACCGCTTTCATTAGTAGCTATACGACTTCTTCTGCACATTCTTGGTGTTCATTTTGCTGTGAGTTCATCTCTGAGAACCCTCTTCTCCTCTATATTTTGCCCTTTTTTTGGACTAGAGTTGTGACTAAGATTTACTCTTGAGGCAGCAGAGCAATTGCTGCTCTAATCCTCACCGGCCTCATTCATCTCCGCTAATCTCGCTCATTCTATCTTCATGTTCTAGAGAGATGAGTCCAAGTGTCCACCTCTTCCCAACGCCTGCACATGCACGTCAGACAGCTCTGGGCTTCCCGGACCGCAGGGGCCTGTGGTAAGATGTTTTTTTAGAAAAGGAGTACCTGGAGTAGACAGTATGTCCAGCTAGGTGCAGTATATCCATTTCACATGCTGTCTGTTAGTAAGCTCAGAATTAGCCTTAGACCATTGTGCTGTTTCTCATTCAGGATTTTATCCATCATGAGCACAGCATAAGCCATTAAGAAAATAAATTTTGGCCTAAAATATAATTTAAACAATGTCCTTGTATTCCAAGTGCCAACACGTTTGGTATCCAGAGTTTACTTCTGTAGTTTTGGAGATTTGGTGGTAATGTGGTAAAGCACAGGAAGCTCAAAGTCTCAAAGTCTGCTTTGTGCAAAATGCATGTTTAAATCATTACGTACTTACCTCAAACTGTTTTGTGTATCAGACTTTATTATGTGGTTTCGAACACTGTGTGACACGCTGTTATCTATTAAAAAATTGGACAACGGCGATCTTGATGCTGGAATCACTTCCTCAGCACATAGTTTGGTGTCACTCCATGCATTTATCAGACTCAGGAAGGAGGTCTGACTCAATGTTTGAAAGCAGAATTCGATGTAAGAATTGATTTGGATGATATAGTACCAGTTTGATTTGTATATTTATTTTTTAATACAGAGCATTGCAGCATGCAGTTTGCATCACACTAAACCAGTAGATGTGAGCTTTCCTTACTTAGCTACAGTATAAAACTAAGGAGAGTATACATGTTGACATTACTTGGAATAAGGGGGAAAAGTGATAACTTCCTTTATTGGACAAACTATTCTTAGAGAGCTGCTCAACATATTAACAGAATATATGTATATCCAAGAGGGATGTGTTTTATTTTTCTGGTTTTATGAACTAGCTGAGACAAACTAATCATATGTAACACATTCATAAAGAATTCTACCCTGTTGAAAAAGTAAATTAATTCTATAACTTGCTGTAAGAACCGGCGTGTTTAATAACCATGTCGACACGGATGGTCAAAGGCAGGTCATGTGCACCTTTTGGCTTGATAATTGACTGCTGTGTGAGCAGATCACTGGAGTGTTGTGTGTGAAATATCTCTTTGACTTTCCCAGGGAGCACCTGGGAGCAAAGGTCCTCGAGGTGAAAAAGGAGAAAATGGCGCTCTTGTAAGTATCATATTCTGGACTTCCTGTCCATAAACTTTTATCTTGAGACATGGTATTCAGTGAAGTGAGCAAATATGAACCAGTGAATGGCTAAGACTTTTCTCATGTGTGTGATACTGTAGGGTCCAGCTGGACCTCGTGGAGAGATGGGTCCACCAGGCCCGATGGGTCTTCCAGGACCGCAGGGCCCCAGTGGGCACTCCATTCCAGGAGAAGCTGTAAGTCATCCTTTTGGCTTTTTTCTTCTCTCATAGACTCCTTCCCAGTCCATTGTATCTGCTCTCAGCCAGTTCTCAGTAGCGAGCTGTATATCTCTAAGGGCCCCTGAACTGAAGGATTACCCTGAACATTTATTTTGCCCTGAGTGGAAATTGCACAGTAACTGTGGTTCGGCGTCGTGCATTCCTCCAAGTCTGTCGGCCTCACACTGAATACTCGACACTCTTTAAAACACCTTATTCTTAATGTATCTACATAAATCTGACTCCAGATCATTTCTTCCCTCCTCTCAGTTACGGAGTCTCTTCCTTCCCTTTTTAAATCAGACATCGTGAAGGAGCAGTTTTCCTAAAATCCTGCCCTATCGATTTGATTTATGTGTCAGATTTCCAGTAGAATGACAGTACATAACCTCCTCCACTCACCTTGATGAATATGGTTTTAATATAAAATCCTCTCTATCTTCTGCTTCTTTTTTTTCCATAGGGGCGTCCAGGACCGAAAGGAGATCCCGGTGATGCTGGACTACCTGGGCAGAAAGTAAGTTTTCTATTGACTAAGTATATTTTTGGAGAAAAAAAAAAAAACATTACGCAGCTCATGCTACTACTCTGGATGGACTCCATATGGACTCCAAAGCTCAGAACCTATCCGCTAGTAGGGAGGCAGCAGTTACTCACAGGCATAGATCACGCTGAAAGATTTAATCTGTAAAACATAAATTGGCTCAGCACAATATTAAGTGTTGTAGTGCATTTGATGGTTTAAAGCTTTCCTGAATGCTTTGCCAGGATGCTTTTTTTTAAATTTAGAACATGTATGGAGCTAGCAAAAGGATTACAGCAAGTTAACTGTAACTAAGCAACAGTTATGGCAGGCAGGTATAGCTGTTGTTTCTTCATTGGTTATGTTGCTGAATGTCAGAGCTTAGCAGTGGGATGATGTGATTTGAAACAAAATCATACAAAAAGTGAAATTAGTGAAATTAGTGAAAAGCATGATGATTAAGATTATTCCAATTAGCAGGATATTTATGTTTCTTTCTAGAAATAAATGCTTAAAATAAGCAACGTTATCTGTCAATAGAATAAAACAGCTTAAAGCTTAAAATGAATATGTCTACATAGTCTTAATAATCCCAAGAAAATGAAAAAAAATATTAGTTAAATTCAACCCATTTATGATATTTTCACCTACTGTAAACTGATATTATTTTTGCAATGGAAAAACAATCTTAAGCAGTTGCTTCTATGAAAGATCAAAATGATGAGAAGAGATAAGTGAATAAGAAGGGGTATTTTGAAGGAAAAAAAATTTGTAGCATATTGAACACACTATAAAAAAAATTCATGATGGGTGCTCTGCAGGTGAACATACTAGATGCAGATGCTATAGCAACATGTGTTTAATAAGTTGCAGCCAGGTTTATAATGGCCAGTAAAATGGATCTGGCATATACTATGTTCCCTGTAAATCTTACACCAAGGCATCAACGGTGAGCTGGGATTGATGAGGAGGGAAGAAATGGGTTGGGGGGGGGGGGGGGGGGGGGGTGAACTGCTGAAGCTGTTTAAAGCAATTCAGAAATAACAAAATAAAAAAACAAAATACTGGAAAGTGTGTTTTGCAACTGGTTTAAGTTGCTTAGTCAAAGATAGATGAGGTGTGTTCACTGCTAAGAGTGTGTCAAGTGTGTAAATGTGTTTCTGTCTATCGCAGGGTCCACCTGGACCAGCTGGTCCTGTCGGCCCTATGGGAATTGCTGGTGTGAGGGTGAGTTCTGCTGCCCATCTGAGTGCAGTGCATTACTGTCCAAAAGTAGATCTTCCTGTACTGTACTCTGGAAATCTGGATCTGATTGTGTGTGTGTGTGTGTGTGTGTGTGTGTGTGTGTGTGTGTGTGTGTGTGTGTGTGTGCGTGTGTGTTTTTATACAGGGACCCCCAGGGAAAGAAGGACCAGCCGGACCCAGAGGCCCACAGGGACCAATGGTGTGTTCAAATAATAAGGATTTCATAGTGAAATCTCTTTTGGAAAATGCTCCTGCCTGGGCATTCTGCTTCTTTCTTGTGAAGGCGAAGCATTGGAAACTTACATAGATGCTGAAAATAGTCCCATTTGTGTCTTTGTAAAATGTATTGATTTTGATGTTGATGCTATTTTTGTGCAGGGTGCACCTGGATCTCCTGGAATGCCAGGTCCTATTGGAATTCCTGGCAAGTCTGGTGAAAACGGTGTTCCTGTAAGTAAATACTCACTAGACCATACTCTTAAACAGTCTTTTTTTTTAAAGAGAGAGCACATGGTATGCTATAATACAGGTGGATATAATAATTTCTTTGAAAACTATTATATCAGTTAGACAAGCAATGATACAATCAGTCACATTCCAGAAGAACTTAATATTACGTTGTCAGATGGCTGTGTAAAATACAACAGTGTGAAGACGACACGGCATCTCACTTTTACCTCTTTCACCCAAAGATCGACAGCAGCCTTCAGGCATTCCTCAAAACCCACTCAGTGACATCAAGAGTCTGAGAGATTTTCCAGCTAGCGATAAACTAATAGATGTTTGTTTAAAGCAGTGAATGTTGTGGCTGAGGAGATTTAAGAGCAAGCAGAATTTGGGTGTTCAGATGTGGTGGCGTATGTAAAGTAGAATATGTTTTTCATTTTCACAGGGACCCAGTGGAATGAAGGGAGACAAGGGTGAAAGAGTGAGTGATGGCTTTGATTTCATTTTTATTCATAGTTTGGATTCAGATTTTTCCTTTCCTTTTTTTGTGCATGAATATGCAATTAGGAATTCTGGTGTTATGTCTTTTAGGGTGACCTTGCCTCTCAGGGCATGATGCGTTCCATTGCCAGACAAGTCTGTGAACATTTAGTCAACAGTGAGTGTTATTTTGAATTCACAATTTTTTTTTCTTTACAGCAGTCTACATTACGTTTGGTGCACAAATGTCAATCAATCCATTGTGTTGTAGTAAGTGCTAATATGTAAGTATTCTACTTCAAGGTCAGATGGGCCGATTCAATGAGATGCTGAACCAGATCCCCAGTGACATGCGCAGTAACAGTCCTGGACCTGCAGGCCCTCCTGGGCCACCTGGTATTGCAGGGCCTCGTGGAGAACCTGGCCGGATTGGACAAAATGGTTTCCCGGGAAGGCCAGGATTGCCCGGACCGCAGGGAGAAAGAGGTAAGTTTCATTCCTCATTTAATGCAGTTGGATAACCGTGACAGTTTTCCTGGATTTCCTTTCCAGGATTTTCTAAAAAAAAAAAAAAATGTTTTAGTGCCTTGAAATAGAAGTAGTGAATAAACCAATGGGGGTGTGCTCTTATAGGAAATAATCAACAATAATCCCAACAATGATGTGATGCTGAGCTACTATTACCATCCTGATGTTGATTATTTTTCTACAACATGAAGTTAATAATGAAGCATCGTGAAGTGTTTTATTCTTGTTATACCACAGGAATTTGCCAACAATATCTTTTTAATCAGTTTATTTTATATAAGTCCCAGGTAATGAAGTGCTACTAAATAAACATACAGTATAAAAGGAGTGTGTTAATATAAACCTATCATTTGAATTACAGTTGGAAATACTATCAGACCTGCTATTATAAAAACAATAATCACAAAGTTCCTTTTTGGCTGTCGGATTTAGTTCATTGAACCCTGATAGACAGCGCTTGGACTGAAAATCGTTTCTATCTCTAAATAACAATCCTAGTAATCTATTAACATCTATAGCCTAGTTCACACTGAACATGCTCAATTGTCGTTTGTTGGTCATGGAATGTCTGAGCAGTGTGCTATGATTTTCCAACAAACTCTGACGTAATCTGACCTGGGCACAAACTGTTGCCATGACGATGAGGCAAACATCCCTGAAAACTCCATAGAAATGAAAGCCTGTGTTCTATGCCCGCTAACCGTATGCCATTTTTGGTATTCTGTTTCATGAATTAAGAAGCGAAATCACAACAAATGTTTATAACTTACATAAAAATTTGCATCAAAATATTGTTCATAATGTATGACTTAATAATGTTCTTAGCTTACCACATAGCCTACATTAAGATGTCTTTCTCCTTGTTGTTGAAACTGCTTGGGGGCAAACCGAGCAAAAATTTGAAAGCTCGGCACTCCCTCAGTCTGCAGTTCTCTGCATAGATTTAAGTAACCACCATGTCTCTCATGTCACAACAACCAAGGCTTCACCCTCAACCTCTTTCATTTCACTCTCTGACTTTTCAGGTGAAGAGTGACACGTAATTACACAAGTAATAGTAAAATTTGGATTGTGGTAAAAGGATCATCCATTTTTAAACCAGTCTGACTGTCCATGAAAAAGTTTGTTGGTGTTTGTTGCAGCAGTGTGAACATGACGGTTGTGTTCCCCAGCATTCTAAATCCAATGGTAAACTTTTAAAAGTCGGTGATTGTTGGCATTGGTCGGCGTCTGTTTGTGCACCATGAACTAGGCTTATAATAATAGTTATTCATTTAAATTTCCCATGCAGAATAATAAATAAATATGCTGCCACATGCTAGCTGCATTATTAACATGAAAACATTTACTGTGAAGCATTTGAAGCCAATGCCCATGTCTTTTGGAGCTCTTGTAGGCACTCTGAAAACTTGTAAGATCCATCAACTCATATAGAGACCCAAGTGACTGCTGTCATTACATCCAGTTGGATCAAAAACACTGTTGCAGCAAAAACACATGCCAAGCTTTTGGCTTGGCTGGGGATATATTGATACTTCTCTATCCTACATTTTCTAATAGACTTCCCTTTGAAGTCTTTCCAGATGTTCTGTATCAATGCACTATATGCATTTATTGTTTGCATGGTTGCTCTTTGCTCTCATAATGCTGTATATGCATATGTTTTATTTCAGGTCCAGCTGGTGAGAAGGGTGACAGAGGAAGTCCGGGGATTGGAGAGCGAGGACAGCGAGGCCTGCCTGGACCACCTGGTAAGACTTTTCATGATCATATGCACACAAAACCACTTGCCTGATTCATTCCCTTTCATTACTGTAGCTGTCAGTACAGTTGTCACCAGTCTTTCTCATTTCAGTTTGATTTATTTTATGATGGTATTTGAATGAAGTGAGTGTCACTTAGCTTGTTTTTACTGGGCCTTTTACAACAATAAGGTTTTCATTGTCCTTACCCTGAGCAGAATAATTCTTCATCCCAAACGCGTTACTGTTCCTCGTGTTCCTATTATCAAATTCAAATACAAATTTTATTTGTCACACACAACCATACATAGTACGATGTGCAGTTAAATGCTTTTTACGACTGTCCGAGACATAAAATAGAATTTACATAGAGTTGGGAAATGGGAAAGTATTTACAAAAAAAGAGTATAAAAATATAATGTGAGGATATAAAGATGGGTGGCAGCAACAGTCTGATAAAGTACAGATATGTGCTGTTGTCTTGTGCAATATAATGCTGTGCAACATTAAGCTGAGGTAGTTGTATGAAATTTCCCATGAATAGAAGATATATTAAAGGAATGTAGGGGGTGTGGGTGCTGTGAAAGCGAGTCCAAGCACTAGTCCTTGGTGTTGTCCTGGTTCAGGACCCGAATGGCCTGTGGGAAGAAGCTCCTCCTCATTCTCTCAGCGTTAGCGAAAGCACTTCTCTGACTGCAACAGAGAGAAGAGTCCGTTGTTCGAATGGCTGAGGTCCTTCAATATCTTCCTGGTCTTGGTCCAGCACTGCTTACTGCAGATAGACTGTAGGTCTAGCGTTAGACTCTTATATAATAGTAACATGCCAACAATTTGTAGCATAGCTTTTTCCCTCTCAGACATGAATATTCTCTTTATACTGTCTTAAACATAAACAAGTCATGTAATACAATTTAACTAGAAGTGGACATATATTCAATAAACCTACAGTGGATACCTCTGTAGTTCAATACCATTTACTAGTTTATCAAAACAATGTTCACTCATTTTAAACTGTTATGTTTGTTAAAATGTAGGTATACTTTGTATTATTTTTTAAAAATTGTACTAAATATTTTTTTTTTTGCCTATTGCTTACAAACACTGCTAGATTGTTAATTACTGAACAACAGAAACTGTGCAGCGTTGGGCGTTGAAAAATCAAACATTCAACACCATAAAGCAATATTATATTCACTCTTCAACGACTCAGTTTCCATCAGTGTTCTACCCACTATCTTTATTGTTTTTGCTTGTCTCTTGAGCTGCACACTGACTGGTTGAATGATAACAAACAAACAAACACACTCACAAACATTAGCACTTTTTTTTAAAATAAGTTGCTTCATTCTGAATCAGGCCAACCAGGTGAGTCTAGACAAGGACCTCCAGGCCCCACCGGTTCTCAAGGTCCTCGTGGTCCACCTGGTCGTAATGGTGTTGCAGGGGCTCGAGGACCACCAGGCCCTCCAGGCTACTGCGATTCCTCTCAGTGTGTGGGGATCCCATATAACGGCCAGCAATACAGAGGTACGTAGCATTTCTCACAAAGAAACCTGCCGCGTAACATTTGAAAAAAAAACAACAAAAAAACTAATAACGTCTAATGCATGTATTAGCATAGTGCATGCATAGCTAGCTATTACCATAGTGCATGCATAGCTACCTCACAGTTACATTAGCACTGAGGTTTAATCAATAGATTTTTTTTTCTTTAACATAACATCAGGTATGTGAAAACCTGCTGATGTAGTTTCATAACCCTAACACACTCTCTGACCTGTTCCAGGTTCATAAACATTCTAAAGCGCCTGTGCTCCTTTCACTCTGAAATCATGAGTGAGTCCTGATTGAGCTTTGTCCTATGAGGATAATCACCAACAGAATGATTAATGAACACTATAGAAAACAATATAAAGCCACAAACAAACACAATGCCACAACATTAAATAACGGACTTGTACTAACAAGAGTTTGCCGCAACTTTAACCGCCAGCGCAACGGGTGATGGCAGCAATGCAGTGGCCTGTTTACAATCTTGAAGCCAAACATCAAACAGGCAGATGGAGGAGCATGACCCAAAACACACAAACAACACCACCAGCAACACTTACTAACCAAGAGGATTTATAGCCAAGACAGCTGATGTTTAGCCTAACTCTTTGGTTTTCCTTTTTTAATCTGTAAATAAACTAATTGTGCCTTGTAAATGAACCCAAATTCACTAAAATTAGTTTTAACACCAGTAGCCAGCTTGTGCCTTGTATTCTGCTGTTTGCTGAATGCCAACACGATTGCCTTTTTTATTGTTTTTTTTTTTTTTTTAAATTTTATTTAAAGATGATGTGCCATAAGTAATATACCCTTTGACTTTGCTCAGGGCCAATTTGAACCACGTGCCTTTTTATATATGACCCTGGAGGTTTTTTTTTTTCTTTTTTAAAGAAAGATATTTCTGTACATGGTAGCTGAAAGTTTTTAGAAAGTCTCCTGTCCTCTGATATTCCTCAACCAGCTCCTCAGCTGTGTTACAATGACTCATATCACACACTTGAATCTTGCAATGTGTTTGATATTTAATATTCCCATGAACTCAGTGCTCCCATGTCTACGTCTCATTCTCATCAAACATGGGAAGAAAATGCGAAATTAACCCACTTTATTGTCTTTGTTATCAGTCCCAATTGTCCTTTATTTTCCACCCCATATTTCTGCTCTGATCTTACTGTCATAGCTCTGGTATTACAACACAATGCTCTTGTTGACTTTAAGTGTACTGTTACTTTATTGCTCAACTGGGCAAAATAATATTTCCAAGCAGAAGCGGTTCCTCGCGAGCCCGAGCCCCGCGAATTCCAAATACCCGAAGAAGACATTGAGCTCTCACCCAGCGAGCGCCTCAAGAGATCGCTGTCCCGAAGACAATTCAAATGGACAACGTCATAAAAAAATATGTTCTTTGCATAAATGTAAAGTTATTATTATTATTTTTGTTTTACATTTAAAATTGCTTTCACATATGCTATCATGAAGGTCTATGAGCTTGAAATGACAGAGGCTCTGCACATTTTTTTTTCTTTAGCGTCTCCCCTTGTGCGCTTGTAAATTGTCTGCTCCATTATGCTAAATCACATCATGTACTCGTATTGCTGGTGAGAAATAGCTTCCTGCCAACATGATCATAAAGCATAGCAAGTGTACGCTACACACCCACACATCAGTCGTTCACGTCATCTGCCTTCATCACCCGAGAAATGTTCGTTTCATCATCATCCGCAGTAACACATGGCCTCCATTGCATTATCCTAAACCAAATATTTATCCGTTTTTTTTTTTTTTAATATCAACTCACAGCCAGTGTTTTACCAAAGGTGGAATTGCATGTCTGTCGTGTATATTTAGGACGTTTATTTGTTTTCTTTTGTTTTGGTTCTGTTTTGTTTATTTTAACCAGAATATAGTTGTTCTCAATGTTGTGTTATCAGTATCAAACGCAGTTGGCATTTGTGTGCAAGACTATGGATATAGTATTGCTGCTTCATGTTTGTAACTGCAAATTGTGAATTCCATAGCCTTATTTTCTTATTTATTTCTGAAACAGAGGAGGCATTTTTCAATAAAACTACTGAAAATATAAAACAGTGTCGCACTTGTTTCAATCAGGATCGATGACAAAAAAACCCAAGGAAATTTAACAGTGGAGCAAGAGACATTTTTTTAAATGGATAAATTCTCTCTGAAAAATTCATTTGATTGAAAAAAACTGTTTACTACATTATTTTTGGTGCATTTTTTAAGAACCAGGAAGTTAGTAGTACTGAATGTATGACAACCCAGTGTTATTGCATTGTAAAATATGAGAGGTGTAGGGTTGGATATTCATACAGTAGATTCTGGAATTCTTGATTTGGCTAAAAATCTCAGTACTTCTGTGCTTTGTTCTTTTGTTAAGTGAAAAAAATCCATAGCAAATTATTTAATATTCAATACACAAGGTAAAAGGTAATGTTTTAGGTGGCCTTAGTACATCAGTAAGGAATAAAACACAACAGGGCATTCTGTTATAAGAAATAACCAATGACAGGTTGGTGTGACCAACACAAAGCGGCGTTATTGATACCTGAAGGTCATTATTTTCCTTTAACAGTTCCTCTTATATCACAGAAACTATTTTCTATTTATTAGAACAGCATATTCTTTTATATTATTTTATTCTTCATATTTTTTTTTTTTTTTTTTTACCCATTTGCAGTTACATTTAATGTTGTGGAACACCCATGAAGCAAGCTAGTTCCTGTAATGACTTACTGTATATTATAACAGCTACTATACCAACATTTCTTCATTTCTTCACCAGTCTCTCTTTTTTCCCTTTTGAGCCTTGCTATCGTAGAAAATTAACCAACAGAATATCAGATTGGGGAATTCAAGTGAGCTGTGCTAAAAATATGTACATTGCTATACACATTTTAGCTTAAAAGTGATATTCTTACTTTTATGTATAGTAAGTTATAATGGAGTACAATAGCATTTAAAATATTTGTATAATGGAACAAAACATCATACAGATTAAAAGCCGCTTTAATCTATAGATAAATGTAATGAATGAAAAGGGAAAGAAAGCACAAAGAAAAAAAAATAATAAACAGTCAAAGATGAAAAGTCTTTATAAACTCTGAACGGAGAGAATTTAAACTCCTGAGTGTTTTAGCAGAGGCAGGATCTATTTTGAACTGATTTACAATGAAAGAAGCTACATAATTCTATGGCTTAGATTTAGTTCAAAGGGATGAAAGTCTCTAGAATAGAAACACATTCCTATGGGTAACTCTCTCACTCTCTTAGTAATTTAGAGCTAAAGGGGCAGTTCTGGTATATTTCACTCGTGCATGCCTGGGCTTCAATTGAAAGACCAGAGTAAAGGTGTGAGGGAAGTACAACACAGAGCATTGCTTTTACTGACGACTGGCCTTTGAAGTCTCTCTGTGATCCAGGTCAGCCCTTTAGAGGAATGCAGCTTTGGATGGGATATGATCTGAGAATGGTGGCAAAATCCAAACCATACTATCAGGACTGTCAGGAGAAAGTGGAGAGTTAGTGATTTAAATCGTGTTCAAGTGAGTTATGCATTAACTAGTGTTCAGTCTGGGGAGTTCTGATAGACACAACTGGACTAGTCTGATAGATACAACTAAAAGAGTATTTACTGTAATAACACGTTGGCAAAGAGAGAGAAAAGACACAGAATTACAAACATTTACACCTCCAAAATTATCTGAAATACAGTTGTATAGTATAGTATGTAAAGAGTAAAACGTGATGGGGTGTTCTGATATAGGAAAATTATAAACATGATGCAATGAACACAAATTGGGGTTATCATCGCCACCACAGAGTTGATCATTTTACAACAGCACGTCCAGAAGTGTTTTATTCCTCTTATACCACAGCAGTTAGCCAATTATTCATTGATTAATTAAAGAATACCACCTCATACTTTTTTTTTGTAAATGCGTTTAATATTGTGGAATGTCCATTCTAGCAGAAACAGTCGTGATTAAAAAGCCAGACTGAGATTAAAAAGCCAGACAAATGCAGTTTTCCTGTGTCTGAAAGTTTCAATTACTAATCACTGACTCTGGGGACTCTAAAACTGCTAAACAATTGTCTCATCACACAGGGTTTTACCATATCAACAACGACAGACAGTAGTGTAAATGCTAAGGTATTAGAATGAGTGTTTTATATTTATATTAATATAAACCTTGAAGCCAGATCTATTGTCTGAGCTGCTGCTATAAAAAAATGAATCAAGACCTTCTGACCAATCAGATTCAAGACTTCAGCAGCAAGAACTTCAACAGAAAACATGAGGAACAGTCTACTGATATATTTCTAATGATGTAATACTTTACTACATTTACATCCAGTTCTTATAGATCACTGTGTTTAAACTTTGTAATTATAGAAAAGGCTGGTTCAATGCTTGAGACAAACCAGAAGAAATCACATGAGGAACATTTTCCACATGTATATATAGAACACTGGTTCTAACACCCACCAAAGTGCAATATAAGATTTTTTATTCTTTCTAGGCTGTTAGCAGAACTATTAACTCATAGGACTTTTCAGAGCCAAGCATTACCTCATGGAAAGCGCAGAGGAGGCAGAGGAGAGTTTGAAAGCCATGGCAGTTTGCACAACAGGAGGTACTCCTTGTGGAGCCGCTTCATTTCTTCACCAATGTGTTAATCTGTTTCAGTGACAGTAGCTATAAGGTTGCTCCTGCTAATCATCCCAGTGGCTGGCTGGAAGGATCGGACCTAGACATTGCTATGGAGCATTGGGAATAAATAGGCCTGTCCTAAGTTTAGGAATTCCTCTTGGATGTTGCGGCTCATAAACAATATACATTATCAATTACGAAGTATCGAGTGTTAGGACAATAATAGGAAAGAACCCAGAAATGGCAGCATCCAGGAAGTCTGATAAGAAACAATAAAACTGTTCTGTACTAGAAAAACTAGATTTACAGAACAATTTCATTTTGGGATTTGAATAAAATAACTTATTTGTGCAATTTTGTGCAGGACAGGAATTGGTGTGGTACAAATATTCTTCAGATCACTGACAGGCTCTCTACAGCAAACAAGCTCATTGTTCCTGTAATAGAAATTTAAAAGTTATGATCTTCAGCACAAGTTCATTTACAGGACGTTTTAGATGCGAGTGTGACAGGTCATATTAACCAAACCAAACAAACCATAACACAACACAACAAAAGAACTTCTGACTATAAAAATATAAAAATTGATAGAAAATTGAGTAATTTAGTAGCTATACTAAAGAGTATGCCATTAAATCCCACAAAGTATATTATACTTTGAGAGCCAAAGTTTTTTCACCAGCGCAAGATATTAATAGTAACTGAAATGATCTGTACTGATGAATTATTCTGTACTATAAATTTCTCACCAGCAAACTTTAAGTACCAGTAGCCTAGCTGTCACGATAGGAGGTTGAGATGGACGCAAGTGCAGAATTTCAAAAGTTTAATAAAGAACAAATAAAAATACAAGACACTATGACTTTGAGGCAAAACACTGTGGCAAAGACTAAAACATAAACCAATGAACAAAACCCAGCAACATATATAAAGGCAAAGAAAGACAAATGTGAGACCAAGAGTGCGGTGAAAACTGTGGCTATATACACGAGTGCTCAATTAACAGGAACGTGATTCAGGTGCAGGTGGTCATGTGACTGTGATGCAGTTGCTGCTGGGAACTGTAGTTCAGAGTTCCTTCACTAGCTTTATGCTGAAATATCTCTGTTGGAAGAGCAGTAGACTGAAGATCTAAAGGTCCCTGCTTCGATCCTGAGTTTTGGCAGGAGAGGGTCCTTCTGGAGGTGGCAGGGTTAAGGCTCTGGGTTAATGATCAGTAGATTAAAGGCTCAAGCAGACCAGCTTCCTATCGATACTTTCTTGTCAATGTAATAGAGAAAGTGTTACTGCACATATACTCTATAGTGTTTCTTCTCCTCAGTAATAACTCTTATTAAATCCTGATTTGTGCATGCACACTGTAGTTTTCAATATACCGATAGACTTCAAATCTTGGATTGTTATGAAATGGTTTTATACATATTTAATAGTTAGGCACTATTAAAGTTGTACCTCAAGGATCAATCATTAGGCCAAACTATTTTTCTTTTTATATCAAAACATTGTTGAATTCTTAAATCTGGTGGGTTGATAAATTTTTTGTTATTAAACAGCAGTGCTGGCTGCAAGACAGTTCACACATTCTAATACATTATTGCTTCTACAGTGACATTCACAGAGAGTTGTATTGTAGGTCATTCACATAATCTAAGCCCAATAATAAAAAAGATAAAAATGTGTTGTTATTTAACAAAGAAAAAAATGTGGTGAAGCTTTCTATAAGGAGAGACATTTATGGATTAAGCCTATACTGTTGAAGTTAACTCCAGTGGTTTTTTTTTTTTCTTTCAAATAACACATAGCTTTCCATTGTATTACACCTAAAAAAAATATATGGTTTTTATCAGTTGATTAAGTGCTAACAGATTTCTTTAAAATTCATTGTGGTAACGCAAATCTGTTTAATGTTTTACTTGCACAGAGACCAAAACATAACAGAATAGCCCGTCTTGGCAATTTACATTACAGCTGATGTGAATTATTATTATTTACTCCAAAGTCAGTTAAATGTTTTATATTGACAGTGTAAAACTCATTAGAAATAAAATTGTCAGCCAGGACTTACCTCACACTACACACTACACTTTCTTACCCAAAATCAGCAAAGACACAATGCTGCAACATCAAGTATCAATAGTTATCAAGAAAAAAAAAGTAGATTCAGATATACTTTTGGAGCAATTTGGAGCAAAGTAACGATAATTTATTCTCATCTGCAGACTTAACCTTAATTAATGCTCATTTGACCTCATGCCAAAATATATAGTGCACAGATAAATGGAAGGTACATACTGTATATCACTTAATTAAGCCTTATGTGGTGTTTGTTTTGAGAATGATATGATCTAACCTGAGCTGGAATCAATTTAAGCTCACTAGCTGTTTTGTGGCTCTTCTCTCCATATATGCACCAAATAGGCTTCTGAAACTCATCTATGGGAGTAATAATAATTCCTCTTGCATGATCATGTTTATCCAAATGGTCTTTCAGCACAGCATGCGCCCAACAAGAACCATCTTGCGCATATCAAATCACTATATTGTCAGTGCCCAAATCAAAACAAGGGCTCCCCTACAGTCATTAAGCACAGCAAGTACATTAACAATAGCAGAATGAAAATACAAAACATATGGAGCAGACATTGGATTCCAAAGAATCTTTTTTTTATTGGACACAAGGCAATGGACTTTCATAAGCATCATTAAAATATCAGAATCAGGAATGCTGAGATATTTGGAAGGCCTGTTTAACAGTTAAAGTCCTTTCCATGCTATGGGAATACCCATGCTATGGGCAGTAGTCATAGCTGAGTATGGAAATTTTGCAAGTTGGTATTCAGACATAACTATGGACTTAAATACTTGAGAGTTACGCACATAAGGTAGGGTTTGAGTAAAACAGAAACAGGTCTCAGTTATGGTTGTTTATAAGCCATGATATCAGCTTGTGCAAGGAGCAGTATTAAATTCAGCCACTGTCTGACAGTTCGATGTAACCACAATACTGCCATGTGACGGAGTTGGAGGCGGATACAATTGCAGTTTCAAATCTTATTTAAAAAACTGGCAGACAAATCGAAAACTAAAAATGAAGCATGAAGATCTCAAAATCAGGAACAGGTGATCAGCAAACAGTAATTTTGAGACAAAATCCAAAATATGAAAACCAGGAGGCAAAAGCAAGATTAAAAAAAAGATAGGATAGCAAATACAAGCTAAGGCTTGGTAATTTAGGTGAATGAACACTGAGCGTTATTTCGTAAAGAGTCATTGTGAAAGTCTGTGTATACATAGGCTGAGAGCGTGACTGGAAACAAGTGTTACTTGTTAGTATTCAGGTAAGTGTGAACGTGCCGGTGTGGAGGGGTGTTGGGGATTGTCGCCTGCAGCGGCCATGTTTGCATGCCATGGTGTGTACTGAGAGTTCTCGGTCGATCCTGGCATTGGCATGATCAATATAACATGCTGAACTTCATGTTTTGAGCATTTTTCATACACTGAAAACTACAGAAAATACCATTTGAGGCTAATATTAGATACATAAATATGACATTATTTATTAATTAATAATACCATTCCTTTCAAGGCCACAAAAAGGGTTTTTTTCTGCACAGATCTTTAGAGAAACATATTAACCATATTAAAGACATTTTTTTAAGTAAGCTGTAAGTGTAGCAAATGAGTGCTAAGTCAGATTATCTTTCAAACCATCTTGCAAACACAAGTGCTAGTGTTTAAAGCTGGTTGTGCAGACATCACTCAAAACCACTTTCTTGGAAGCTTTTACTCAAGATAAATCTGACAACCATGAAAGCATGAACTACATACGCAGGTGATTTGCATAATCTCAGCGAGAAGCCCAGAAAATTGGCTTAAGCAGTTGCTTAGGCCATCTGTGAATATGATTATCTTTCCCCACATAAATACTACCATAACTTTTGGACTTAAGCTGGCAACTCTGAATATGGCCCCATGTCTGCACCAACAAACCCCAACAAATCTGTATCCTAACATAGTGTAATTTGTCTAATACTCTATATGGTCAGAATTTTGTGGACACCTGACCACCACATACATATGTAATGTACATATTGCACATACAACTGTTGTTACAACATTTGAAGCACACAATTGTATAGGATGTCTTTGTATGCTGTAGCATTGCAATTTCCATTCACTGGAGCTAAGAGGCCTAAACCTGTTACAGCATGACAATGCTTCTGTGCACAAAGCAAGCTCCATGTATACATGGTTTGCCAAAGTTGGAGTGGAAGAGCTCAAGTGGCCAGCACAGAGTCCTCCTCAAGCTGTCAGCCTTTGGCTGGAGCTGGGCTGTGGAGGCCACCCTGTTGGCCTCTGGCTGGAGATCCTCAGGGGGACCACCTCATTGGTCTCAGGCTGGAGCTCTGGAGGTGAGGCTGCCACACTGGCTTCTGGCTTGAACTCTGCAGGAGAGACCACCTTGGTCTCGGGCTGGAGTGCTGAAGGTGAGGCTGCCTCGTTGGTCTCTGACTCTAGCTCCGGAGGTGAAGCTGCCACTTTAGTCTCAGGCTGGTTCTCTGGAAGTGAGGCTCCCACTTTGGTCTCAGGCTGCAGCTCTGTCAAGTGACTTCACTTTTTTTTTGACTCCAGCCTTCCTCTTCTCATTCGGCCATCAGGCTGGACCTCTCCCCCCAAAAAAATTCTTAATTAAATGAAGTCTGCTTTACCATAAATCACTGTCATGAGGCATACAAACCCAGCCACGCTTCCTAGGCCCATGGTTCCAGTGGCAACAAGAAGCTCTGCCCATTGGCGAGCTGGGCAGGCGAGCTGGGACAACATGAATCTCAGCCCCTGTATCTCCTTGGGCTTGGGGTCTAGCAAGCTCCCAAAATAAATCTGGCACTGAAAAAAAAAAGCCATTCACTGGGCTTTCAAAACCGTCGAAGGCAGCCAGTACATCCATGTTGAGTCTCTGGGGAAATTGCATGGAATTAAAAGCCAGCATGGTAATCCCAGTGTAGCTATACTCATGCTTTCAACTATGTTGATAAAACCTGCAGGAAGGTAGATCTCAAGGAAGAGAGTTGGTAGCCAGTGATCTACAGTGTCAAATGTAGCAATCATTTTCAAAAGTATAAGCACCACATTTACCAATACATAAAGCTTCCTGAAAGACTCCATGAGATGCTCTATTAACATGACATTGGAAACAATGGCTAAATAATTTAATAGCAATAAGAATACATTATACTGTAAATAGAGTAAAACATGTGAAGTATTATGCGGATGACCTTCTATTCACAGTAAATCATGGTGTCAGAGGATATTAAGATTATTTTCTTTAATGGACACAAATCTGTCCCATATTGGGAAATTTGCTGGTGTGAAGGGCCATGTTAAATTTCTCCATCTTTTGGAAAGCTGAAACCAAATGACACTGATATTTGGTAGAAGACTGCACATACTGTATTGTTTCACTATGCTTAAGGATCCCTTGTGGAGTGTAATTATGGTCTATTTCACAGAACAATTTGAGATACTCAGGCTTAGAGCCATAGTTACAACAAATGATGAAATACTTTCTTTTAAACAGTGACAAAAAACAGGGCAAAACTAGGTGCCAAGTCTTGTTTCTGGTTAGCAGCTTGTGGTTTGGAACAGTCTTTCCTAAGTTTCAGACCCATTTGATACTGTTTTCATGCTATTGATATAAGATGGTTAGAACCATAGCATACCTTTTTATGCATATTTGGTTCTAAATGAACTCCTTATCTTTTTCCTGTTTTCCTGAATATAATTATTGGGGAATAATTACATATTTAATTACATATTTAAGTGGGAGCAGTTGTTCTGAAGGTTTCTTTTAAGAGCCTCTTAATGATGCTCTCAAATCTCATATGGTCAAACATGCTATATTTGTTACATTTTGCTTTATATAACCTAACATACATTTTTAGATTGTACAAGAATTATGAGAATAAAACAAATTGTGTGTCTTCCCTTATCATTCGTTGCTGTGCTTTAGACTTACTTCTGGATGCTTTCTTTGAAAATGATTACTGATAAATCTTTTACATTAAGGTCCCCTTAAGTGACATTATATAGCTTGAAGCAACCATTTACTTCAGCATTAAAACGAAATAAGTAATATCAACAAAGTAACTAACACTTGTTTATTTTATTTTTTTAAAAATAATAAACCAATCAGGCCAAATAAGTAATTCAGTAATTTATCAACATTTAATAAGATTATTTCCGTTGACTAATTGTTATTTATGGAATTAATAAAATTAGTTATTTACAAAAAGTCTGATGTATTTTGTAATCATTCAAACAAATAATCATTACATGTGTTAAATCAGGTTGTTACTTTGTTATCATTACTTATGATTTATTAATGCTGTAGTTCAATGGCTCAATAATTAACTAATGCAGTAAATAATTAAGTTTTTAAAAACATAATGCAATATTGTGTGCACCCACAAAAGCTACTGATGTTTCCATGTGAAAAGAACAATCCTTTGTACCAACTGCTTGATGGATCAAACTTGCTATTCCGGAAATTACAAACACCAAAACTGCAACCACACAAACTTTATTGAATGTCACTTGCACACTTTTAGTTCCAAACCCTTGATTAGATGACCATATATCCCATAGGCGGTCTTTAATTCATTTGGAAACTCAAGGGGGAATTTAAGAAAGAAGCCAGCCAGAAAAACCAAGCCATTATAGATTAGTAACTAATAAACAATGCAACCATTAATTTCAGCAATCTGAAATAGGTTCAGGTCACTGCCGCTGCAAATAACTGTGGTACCAAACATTTACCCATATTACAGGAAATGCTGTTTTATATTCATTTCAGACCTAACACATCTGTCTTTCACTAAATGAGGTGTTAAGTATGAAAATATCCGGCTGAACATCTGAAGAATTTTGAACAAATAAATAAATAACCAACTATCATAATTGACTTTGAATGTCTGGCTCCGAAAGTTTCATTGTAACATAGGTGGACCATGGCATTTCCAAAATTCACACTTCTGAATGGTCCTCTGTTCATATCTGTGTTTAATTAATGATGTAAGTCTTAACTGACTGAGACAAAGACTGAGGCAAGATCTGCAGTAACTGTACAGCCTTCAGTTTTCACGGTGGTCTGTTACTGTCAGTATTGGCTGATCACAATATTGAATAGGAAGCCAAAAAAAAATAATACCATGTATCAGCAACTCAGCATTACTATTATGAAACCATTAAAGTTGAGCCTTATAGCACAGTGTCTCATTATCGATGTTGGGTAAGTTACTCAAAAAAGTAATCCACTACAGATTACTAATTACTACTTTAAAATTGCAATTTGATTATATTACTGATTACTGCATGTAAAAAGTAATCAGATTACAAATCCTACATAAATACACTACAAAAAAATTGGATTTATCAAAAACTTGCTTCAGGTGTTATCTCTGTTTGTAGGACGACCAGACCGATAAAATATAAAACTTTTCTAACTTGGCAAATTTGGTGTTGCTAGCAAGGGGAGTCACAACTAAGCTATGGTTTTAGATGCTACAGTGCCATGCAGAGTACATTATCTGTTCTTATGCTCTGCTCATATCATGTTCACGTAAACTGGAACTCATACAGATATTTACACACCTAGTTTTCGTGCTCAGCATGAGAGGATGTTACTGTTTCGGTTTCAATCCCTTTACTATGTAAAAAATAAAAATTAAAATCGGCGTATACCCATTGTTCCTCACACTGACTGTGAGCTAGAGTTTGTCAGAACTGAGAGACTGTCAGCCAATAAGACATGAGTGTTTCCACGTATTTTCCTGTAAACCCTGTCTGATTGATCTCACCTCCGTTCACTGAAGATATAAAATTACAACACCGACGTCTTCTTTTACTGACGTTCAGTTCCGTAGTGACAATCCGCTCCAAGTGGAGAATTATTCGGGGCTAAAGAAAAAATCTTTGGGGCCCCGAATGCCCAGGCCAGGTTATGCCCCTGGCAGCCGCGCAAAATGTGATTTAATTTAAATATGCATTTTACTTACTATTGTTTCCTTAACAATACATAACCCAATATATATATATATATATATATATATATATATATATATATATATATATATATATATATATATATATATATATATATATCCAATTCTGCTCATCATAGGTATAAAACTATTACATAATTCGTGATTGCATTTTTATTGAAGAAATTCATGCCTGTAATCATGTCTCTGCCAAATAGCAAGCATATTAAACAGAAAAGCTATGCCTGGTGTTAGCTCATTAGTTTAAACCACATACAACCTACAGTTTTCATACAATTTCTACTTTTGACTGATGTTTGCTTAGTACATTTAATGGTAGGTTTTCACCAAAGGAATTTTCCAATTCGTCCATGTTTATTACACCTGCTATTGCATTTCACATATTGTGAAACTGCCAGTTACTGGGGCTTAAATACATCAGCCCCAGTGCACATGAAATATAGAGGTGTGTCACAAAGTGCAATTACCTGACACAACTGTCAGCAATAGTCTGTATGAATCTACAGTCTGGGCTAGAAAAAGTGATTCATCAGACCAGGGCACCTTCTTTCATTGCTCCATGGTCCAGTTTGGATACTCATGTGCCATAGTTGGTGCTTTTGGCAGTAGACAACGGTCAGTATGGCCAATCTGCGGCTACGCAGCTCCATACGCAGCAAACTGACTGTATTTTCTCACACCATTCTATCAGAGCCAGCATTAACTTTTTCAGCAATTTGTACTACAGTAGCTCTTCTGTGGGATTGGATCAGACAGGCTAGCCTTCGCTCCCCACGTGCATCAATGAGCCTTGGCCGTCTATGACCCCGTCGCCAGTTCACCGGTTGTCATTTCTCGCACTACTTTTAGTAGGTACTAACCACTGTATACCAGGAACACCACACAAGGGCTGTAATTTTTGAGATGCCTTACCCAGACATCTAGCAATCACAATTTGGCCCTTGTCAAAGTCACTCAGATCCTTACACTTGCCCATTTTTCCTGCTTCCAACATTGAATTTTCACTTGCTGCTTAATATATCCCACCCCTTGACAGGTGCCATTGTAATGAGATGATCAGTATTATTCACTTCACATGTCAGTGGTTTTGATGTTATTGCTGATTGGTGTATAATTATTATTACTACTAACTACGCTAATTGCTTTGGGTTGATGCTTTGTCAAAAGCGACTTGCAGGTAAGGTAGAATACAATTGCAGGTAATTAGTTGAGCATTAAGGCTTTTACTCAGTTTTCCAACAGTGGCAAGATTTGAAGTCATATTCTTCTGGTCACAAGCCTAGAAGTTGCTGCTGAGCTCACACAGTCACTTTACTATTTGGTCCAAGATCATGTTCTAAATCCTCCAGCTCTGTTTTATACCAATAACACTTGCCAACCATACTGGAGTATTTAAATGCATTTGTTTACCACCTTGAGGCTCTGAAGATAAATTATAGACTCCTCTGAATTCAAGTGTGTGCTTCTCATTAGGGACATCCAGACACAACCAGAGAGAACAACACACAACTCACTACCGCCTCATCCTCCAGCCTTCCTAGGGTTCTCAACAGCTGTTTAGGTTAAGCATATTTTTCTGCTCAACAGGTGTGGAGGTTGACTATGTTTTGTCTGTTTCAAGTCAAGAAGCTTTTATTCCTCCAGAACTATGAAGTGGACAGACAATAACAAGACAGGATATAAAAGCTTGTAATAGTAGCATCTTCTACCACCATTCACTGAGGATGTTCTCATGACATGTTTTTATAACAAAGATGTACTGAAATATAGCAACACATTCTCAAGAGTTCAAGTAATATTGGTTGTGATATTAAAAAAGTATTTAATGAATCTGAAGAAGTCAGACTTGTCTTTTGACGTGTCCATCATGATTCCCAAAAACACTTTCACCCAAATAGAACAGGAGGCGAAAGTATGACTTAATTCACACATATGCTGGGAACAAGGATTCTGTGTGTGTGTGTGTGTGTGTGTGGGGGGGGGGGGGGGGGTTCAAGAGAGCACACAGGAACATCTGCACTTTTTACAAGTGTGGGCTCATGCACTTAAAAAACAAAAGCTGTAAATGAGGTTGTGGAGCAATTTTCTGTCCATTTGGTTATATGGATTATGCAATTCTCTCCAAGGTATCATTATTACTTGAATATAAGTTGGTTTGACATCATAGACTTTTCTGAGTGTATGGGCATGTCTCACGCAGATGTGAGGATGCGTTTCTTGTAAATTAGGAAGGGAGTTCTTTCTGGAATTTCACAAGCCCTGCTTTCAAAAACGGGCTTTGTTGCGTGCACTGAGGCATTTCCTCCGTTTTCCTAGAGGAACAAATGTAGAATGGGAGTAATGAAGAATGGACAATGCCTTAATATGGTGTGGTATAAAAGTGCCCCTGTTTTTCCCCACTGAAAAACTGCAGTCGGAAACAGTGCCAACTGGCTCTGTAGTAGAAATAATGTGGGTTGTCATAGCGATGCGATGACACAGTGCACGACTTGACATCAAGGACAAGTCAAGCTTCCTAGTGTGTCTGAGCATGATTTTTCCAAATGAGACACAGACAGTTGCCTCTAAATGATCCTAGACACACTGAAATGAGGTCAGCTTTTGTGTGGGAACCAGACTTTCCACATTAACGCCATATCTCAGTATGATCGCTTAGATTAGCTGTGTTTGCCAGTGTTATATTTTACTATTGGGCTGATGGAGACCAGGTGACCACCGAAGGATTCTTTGTGGGTGAACAAATATGACTATGACACTATTTTAATTCAATTCAATTCAACAGCCAGATCTCATGCAAGCTTGAATTCTAATAAATGATTTTTCAATTGCATGTGTTCATTTAGATAGTAAAAAAATATTTTCTGAAAAATAAAATACATTTTCAGAAAAAAAGTCTCTTTTTTCAAACAAGTGTTTTTGAGGCTTAATTATTATTATTATTATTATTATTATTATTATTACTAGTAGTAGTAATAAATATATATATATTACACAATTATATCATTTATTGCCTGCAATGAATTTGTAATATTAATTTAAAAATGAGAAAATAATGTGACTTTCAATTATTTCACTATCACTTATAACTGCTAAAAGCAGCAAACCTCGTGTATAAGTACAGATGTGAGAACTGAAATTGAAACCTAACCCTATAGCAAACATGGGCCCAGATTAAAACATCTTGCAAGTGTTAAACCATCTGATCATCAGTCAAGCTGCAGTCAGAGTCCACAGAGTGGCCTGGATTGTTTCAAGGACAAAATCTACCCTGAACACTTCAAATTATAAATGACAGTTGAGCAGATGTGTCAATTGGTTGAAGATTCAGAATCATTTATCACTGGCTGTGATAAATATTTTTGTCACTCCGAAGGAATTCTTTCTGCTTGCACAATCCATTAAAGCTGTTTATATATTTACCATAAACATATTTTTTTTACGTTTATGTACTGTCATGACAAGTCTCCATATATTTAAATGTTGTATTAAACTATATTTAATATGAACCAAATATATGCACCATTTAATGTCAATACTGTTACTGTTAAGTATAAGTAGGTATCTTGGTTCAGCATGTGTTTTCAGGTTAATTGCTTGTCTGCTTGCATTTAGAAGGATTAAATGATTTCAGGTGATTAAAAACATTATTATTATTATTATTATTATTATTATTAGTAGTAGTAGTAGTAGTAGTAGTAGTAGTAGTAGTAGAACAGTTTTTCTCCCTTCAGTCTCCTCTTCAGGAGGTGAAATGCATGCTCAATTGGGTTTAGGTCTGGTGATTGACTTGGTGAGTCTAAAACCTGTTTAGTGTGTTTTTTGTGTTGTTTTGTGTCTGATTAATTTGGACCATTTCTCTGTAAATTGGCAGACAAGATGTTCCTGTAAACGTCTGAATTCATTCTGCTGCTACCATCATGTGTTACATCAGTAAAGATCAGTGAACCTGTTCCAGAAGTAGCCATGCAAGCCCAAGCCATGACACTACTGCCACCATGTTTCACTGATGAGCTTGTATGTTTTGTATCATGAGCAGATCCTTCCTTTCTTCGCACTTTGACCTTTCCATCTCCATCTTCACTTTTGACCTTTCCATCGCTTTTGTGGCTCATCTCTGTATTTCTTTGTAAATACAATCTGGCTTTCTGATTGTTACTGCTGATGAGTGGTTTATATCTTGTGGCATGGCTTCTATATTTCTGCTCTCAAAGTCTTCTTCAAGCGGTGGATTGTGATACCTTCACCCTGCACTGTGAACATTATTGGTAATATCACTGACTGTTGTTTTTGGGTGTATCTTCACAGCTCTCACAATATTTCTGTCATCAGCTGTTGTCATTTTCCTTGGCCGACCCAGTGTCTGTTGCTCAGAACACCAATAGTTTCTTTCTTTTTCAGGACATTCCAAATTGTTGTATTGGCTATGTCCAATGTTTGTGCAATATCTCTGATAGATTTTCCCTCTTTTCTCAGCTTCAAAATTATTTGATTTTCCACCATAGACATCTCTCTGATCTTCATGTTGGTTTATCCTTTCTAGCAACAAATGCAGTCTTTACAGGTGAAACGGAAGGCTAGAACCAAGAGTAGATGTTCAGAGTTATTTATTGTTTAAACAATCAATCTAACAGGACACACTTGGGTTACTAGAAACACCTGTCAGTCACACGTTCCAATATTTTTGCTCGGCTACAAATTGGGTGGTCTTATACGAAATGTGCTATGTTTTATGTCATTTAACACATCTATATATAAATACCAGGAAATAAAAACTAAATCCTAAACTCTCTTCTCATTTTCATCTTTTGATCCCAAACCCACATGTCTTCAGTCTACAACAAAAACAAATGAATTGGCCTTACTGTTCCAATAGTCTCAGAGGGGATTTGTATGTTTTGCAAGCAGTCTATCTGACATGTCCATGCAGTTCAGGGAGAAAGCTGTTCCTGCATCTTGTGGGCTTCAACTACTCTAAACAAATAAAGTCTCCCCTCTGTAAGCAGACTCATTAACCTTGTATCACATGCCATTTCCTTTTTGTTAGCTAGTTGATAAGTGTTTAGAGAGATCTTGCATGTACAGCTGGGAAAGTTTGGCTTGTTGAAGATCTAGGATGGTGTAAAATGCAAAGTGAAATCTGCAAACAGAATGACTGCATATGTCTCTGGGCAGTCCAGATGTTGTCATATCTGTTGCAGATCTATGTGGCCTACATCATTCACACACATGTTTGCTCTAAACTGCGTGGTATCCACCTTAGGGTCATGAGCTGAGTTAAAACATGTTTTTCAAGGTTTTTATTAGGTTTTAGAGGTCAGAGCAACAGGTGTGTAGTTTATTTAAGATAATGGATTTCTTTGGAGCAGGAATAATGGTTGAGGGTTTGGAGGTCTGAGTACTTCACTGAAGCTGAAGAGATGGCGTGAGAGCCATAAGCTTACCAAATGCAACTAAGGATACTAAGGGGTGGAGCTGGCAGCACTGTGCGTTGAAAAATCAGCTGTTGCAATATAAAACAAATTCCACCTTTTTGTTATTACTTTAATATAACAGTTTTATATATTTCATGAACACGAAAGGCAAAAAGTTTGACAAAATGACAAAAAGTTTCCAAGGCTTAGGCTGTTTGTCAATGACTAATGGCTGACAAATGAGTCATTTGCTTAAAATCAATCTCCGCCACAAACTAAAGCATTACCAGTGATGGAAGTTACAAGTATGGGAAACATAAAGCCCAACATGATTTACTTTAACTGTGATGCTTGATGGTATGAAAGTGGAGCGTGGAAAATGGTGTAGCCAAAACATATCTAACCAAAACCAGTAAATAAACATAGTATGTTTAGTTTGACCTCTACTAAGGACAAAAGCATGTGATCCAGAAATGCCGTTATGGGAAACTCGGCATGCTGCTGTCCTTATTTTAAAACCACATTCCTGCCTTCCATTCATGGAAGAGTTTTGTATCTGTGTTGGCATCTCGTTCAGCGTTACTAATAAATATCTTATTTTAGTACATGGCAGCTTTAAGAATGAAATGTCTGTTGCAGACTACCTTTTAAGGTATTGATATCTGATTTATAATGCGTCATACTAAACTATTCTGAACAGATCATAAGATCACTGTACCACTTGTAAATTGTGCCCTCCATTGCAAAGCATCAAAATGACCTGTCAGGTGGTGATGAAGCACATCATGAGACTGAAATTTAGCAACTAAATTGTTTGCAGGGACTTTCCAAAAATATGGTAATAGGAGGATTAACTCCAGCTTGCCCATAGGTTTGAATTAGTGTGTGAATGTGAGTGTGCATGATGCCCCGTGATGGACTGGTGTCCCAGTTAGCATGTATTCCTACCTCCCACCCAGTGTTCCTGGGACACATGCCAGACCCACTCCAATCCTGATCAGGATCAACGGGTTACTGAAGATAAATACATTGTGGTAGTGATGTTCCAACACACCTCCTTTTATGCAAATTTGTTTGTTTAAAAATGTGCTAAAAACCAAGGATGAAAAAACATGGGAATGCTGTAGCATCTCATCCACTTGTTGGAGGATATTGTAAAAAAATAAATATTGTAATATAATGAATGCACTCTAGCTTTTAGATATGTTTGACTGGAGTTTGTTTCTCCTCTTCAGCATATTCAACATGACAGTAGTTATTTAAAACATAGCGAGTCACATTTTTCACACTTTTTTGTAAGTTGAAGTAAAATTTTGTCGAACATTTGCTTGGAATCATACTTAGACTCAGTGACTTTGACACAAGGCAGACAAATTATTTGCATTTATTTTTCTATGTTGTGAAGTTTGTGATATATCTGATGAGAAATCACAGTGTTTTTATGAATTTTATGACACCAACTGCACAGTTTGGCCTGCAGGGCATTTCAGAGTGAGGTGCTGCTTCTTATTGAATAGATTCCAGTGTTCAGTCGCTCAGAGGCCATACATGCACCGAGATTTGACCGGATTCCTTGAATCTTTTAATTATATTGTGCACTGTAGAAGGTGAAATGCCCCAAATCCTACCGATTTGTCCTTGGGGAATGTTGTTCTCAAAGTGTTGGATTATTCGCTGACGCATCTGTTGGCAGATTGGCGAGCCTCGACCCATCCTTGCTCTTGAAGGACTAGGCCTTTTTCGAGGCTCCTTATATACTATGATTAGACGATTGCATCACTTTCTTATTTCAACTTGTCACATCACTATTAGTCCTAAATTGCCCTGTCCCAATGTTTTTGGAACATGTTGCATGCTTCAATTTCAAAATAAATGTTTACTTTCAAAAAAACTATGCAGTTGATTAGGTAAAACATCAAATACCTTGTCTTTATACATTTTTTTTTTGTTTAAATACAAGTCAAAATACATTTACAAATCACACTTCTTCATTTTTATTAGCATTTTCCTACTGTCCCAATATTTTCGGAATTCGGGTTGTATTCTGAATTGGTAGCTTTTGAAAGTAAGAGTAGATTCTTAGACCACTAAAACCATTTGATATCGATAGGGAGGTTTAGTTAAACACTAATCTGTGATCCAGTTCCCAACAATATTTCTTTCTTCAGCATGTGTGTGTTTAGACATTTAGGTTCATTGTAGTAATACAAACCAGAGAAGGGTGCACATGAAAGACTGGAGACCACACAAGCTTTGCTAAAAGACTAATCAGGGCTGGGGTAGTTAAAAGACATCCATATACATGCTGACATAATGTTGTGGCTTCTTGTTCATTTAATGTTTAATATGTAGTCTACATGTGTCTGTGTGACCAATAGGCAGAAATGCGTACTACTCCTAACTATATTTTTACTCAGTATAAAATGATTAAAAGAGGCAATAGCCATTATTCTCATGCATTTTGTGAAAATAGTTTTGTCCTATTATTAAAGATAAGTGCAGACTTTCCACCAGATTCTTTTAAAAAAAAAAGTTTCCTGAATGGAAAGTAAGCTTGCAATTAATGACCATCAGAATTAAAACCAGTACGTAGTGGAATGTAACAAGCTGAATGTGCTTATCTTGATATTATGTTGTCATGTCAACATTTATTTTAATTTCGTCACATACTTGGAATGTTAAAAGTCCAAATGCTCTCTAAAAATGTTTTCTGTCTAATGGCTATAAATTATGGGGACCATGCTTAACATCCAACAGCAATTTAATTGAATTCATTTGTATTACCCTATGGGGAAAAAAAAAACCCTAGCACGTTATTTGCCGGTGTTTCCCTACAGTTACCTCAAGAGATGCTGTAGATACAATATTTACATGTTTTATTTCCATATGGTTTCTATGTGGTGAAAGAGAGGAGGGTAAAGGAGTATATGTATGGAGAAGGAGGATGTGGTGAAATTGAGGAACTGGCAAAGAAACAAGGCAGATGCTTTTGATTTCATTTTGACAAGACTTACAAATATTAAGCATTGAAATACAATACACAGGAAATAGAAGATTCTCTCTCTCTCTCTCTCTCTCTCTCTCTCTCTCTCGCTCTCTCTCTCTCTCTCGTATATAAATATTTAAATCTATTACATGAGCAGATACTAGAGAAATTGTTAAGTTAAAGCTGGCTGTGAATGTTAAGCAAATAATGAGTGGATGTTATAATAACACAATAAATAAAGATACATGTTTTTAAAAATTGTTTTAGTTTTGTACTTTTTTCATTTTAGTGAAAATGTATATATTATATTGGATCCTGTAATTTGTATGAATGCTAACTTACATACTGAGTGTAGGCAGGAAGATTAGATTATTTAATGTAGTACTAAGTGATTACTTATTAATGTTTGTTTTTTCCTGCTATAAAAATTCAAAGACATCAGTTCATTTAAAAATAAATATAGGAACTCTTTAATGGCATGTTAGCTCTAGTAAACAACCCTTAACAAACTATTTCTGGTATTATCATGCTACAAAGAGGATGTACTGTATAAATTAAAAGAAAAACTAACATAATGTAACTTTGTACAGTAAGGTGTAAACAAACAAGCAAACAAAAAAACCCTAAAACAAACGCCTAGTCCTACAAGTTTCTGGAACTGTCCTGGAATGATGGACACTTTTCTTCCACAATTTCCTCAGTTGATGTTTTGATGATGAAAGTGCTGTTTCATTATAGACTAGGTGATCAAGCAGAAGAACTTTGCATTGATTTGCAATGACGTGTCCACCCAAAGGGACAAGTTCACCCATCAAACCATGCAGGTAAATTGCAGGAACGAAGACTGGACAAAATAATATAATATTCTTGCTCTGTTTCTGATAACATGAAGTCCATCAGTGCAGAGTGTCGTGATCAGTTGGTAGTCATTGTATAAAAGTAGTAGTTATTTATCTGGAGCATTTTTGCAAGGAAGAGTGGAATAAAATTGCCAAATCAAAAAAAGTAGGTAGACTTTTACCCAAAAAGACAGTTTTGTATTGAAAACAACAGCTGCTTTAACACGTTGTTAGTTAAGGGGTGTGCACACTTGTGCAACCAGGTTACTGTAAGGTTTTTCCATTTTTCCCCCGGTAAAAGGTTTCTATTTGTTTTTTTTCACTTGAAGTTTGCTGGTTGCGATTAAAGATGGAAAAGGTTAAGATTTTCTTTTTTACATAAAAAAAACCTGCAATTTTAACAGTGGTGTTTAGATTTTTTATCATCCACTGCACATATTTTTATAGACATTATTTAAAAGTAAATTGGAATAAGAACGATAGCATTACAGACAGTTAAAAAAAAATGCCAGTTTCTACTTACCACTCAGGAGTTAAATCTGGAATGGCAGTTTCATTAGAATTTATACAACTTGTATGAAAAGCTATAAATGGTTCTGTAAAGTTTGTAAAGAGAGGGGTTAGCAGTGAAAACTGGTGACATATGAAATCCAGAGAAATACTTTTTGTACTTTCTAATGGGCGCTGGCAAACTATCATTTGATTTGGGCACATAATGCCTATCTGTAGTGACTGCTGAACAACAACAACAACAACAACAACAACATCAACAACAACAAAATGACATTGGAAAGTTGGCTCCATTTTGAAATTCTCTTCTTGTTTATGAAACAATATCATTATAGTTTAATAGCTTCCCTAAAATCTGAGGTAAAGGGTAGATAAAAAGCTTTACCAGTGAACAAATGGCATTCTTTCCTTTTACTGTTAACACTTCATTTATTTTATTCAAGAGAAATGTTCCCTTTCTTTGAAACTTTTACTACCAGTTGAAAGATATATCTGGCCCCTGAACAGAAAGCCTTTTCAATCCAAGAGGATTTTTGCATTGGAGACACAAGCGGAGCCAGTTTTCACTTAAAGATATGTTGAATGGTGGCATGGTGACTACTGAAATGTGAAATTGCCAAATGATGGAGAGTTACCAAATGCTGCAAAAGATTTTCCCTTCCTGAAGGGTAATTAAGAATTTATGTGTTGATGGTGACATGCCACAAAATACCACTGGGAATCAAGTGTATAGTAGAATAACAGATATGACTGTTTTCACAGTCAAGTGAGATTAAATGTGTGAAGAAATATCTTTTATTTATCACAATATACACTTTTGGCAGGAAATTAAGCATGCATATAACATAAAATAATGATTAAATGATGCTTTTCTTAGATTGGTGCACATTTGAAGTAAAATATTTTATCATTTGTTACAGACCAATAATGGATGAGATTGTTCCAAAATGGATGAGCCATTGTAGCCTGATTACCGTTGCTTTTGCCGATGTGTGCCATTTTGTCATGCTGATATTTAACACAACAAGGTTTAACAAGCAATAGTGCGGCACTGCTCACCTTCCATTATCTGTGGCTTCATCCAATCTCACCACATGGATGCAATCTAATAGCTAGTTTGGTTGTAGAAAAACTAAAGACAATGCTAGTAGGCATCTAGAGACACAGCATGGGAGGAAATGTAACACCTGGATTGTATATAAGCATCGTGCTAATGGTGGTTGTGTTTAGACACAAATTCTTATTCCATGACAAATATGCTGAATGTCAAACCACAACTCTGCAAGATGCTTCTCTGCTGTTGTGTTCAAACAGCCACCAACAGTTACTGAAATGCAATTCAGCTTGATTACTCCATGGCGACTGCTCAAATCAAAGCCAGTTGTGCAGACTTACAGCAGTAAAATATCTAAAGGGGAAACCCTTCACAGTAGTGTGGACCAAGAAATTGGGGTCACAGTCTGCTAACCAAAATCCAAGGACTCACCTTGTGAAAGTCAGTAGCATTGTCCAGCAACGGCAGGGAAGTGAGTGAAGTGTAGAAGGCCAAATCTTGTGTTGATGTTGGAGACTTGGCCTGACTAAGCAAGCAAAAGTGATTAATGACTGGTGAATAATGGTCCCCTTCCAAAGTGAATTAATGAACAAGTCAAATCTTGGTGCCTGATGGGAAATTAGTGTTCGTAATAAAAGAGAAAATGTGCACACATTTTTGGATAACTTCCTTATTATTTAATGGTATTTTTATTTAGTCTATGGTTGTAAGGTGTAGAAATGGCAGGTGATGATGATGGCCACCAGTGTTGGGTGTAGCACATTACTAAGTAAACTGTATAGTAAACTGTTACTAAGTATACTGTATAGACTTTCAACAATTCTGTATAAAACAATATTGAATTGGAAATCTAAATTTATTATCCAAAGATCAAATTTGTTTTCAAATTTGTTATCTGTAGGTTAGCACGTGGCTAACAAACGTTTCACTCACGAATCGGACATCATTACAACACTAGTTGTAATGAATATAATAAACTCACTCGGGGCAATTAAAGCAGATTTATATGGTTACATTAAATTTCGATCGATTCCTCACGGAAAGCTGTTGCAAGGCTTTGGAAAGCTTACAATATTGGACTAGTTTTATCGTTGCTTGGTGCTTTTCCATCCTTTTTGAAGCTTGATGCTCCATTACTATTGCTTGATTGCATGGAAAAACATACATTCTTGGAAATATTGTGTTCAAACTTCCAAGGATAAACACCAGGGGGGGGGGGGAGGGGGGGGCTTCATACGGGCTAGCTTCAGAATCACAGAACAGGGAACATAAATCACCTTATTTTTTTTTGAAAAACTGGGTGACTAGCTGTCTTCCCCATCTTGCTCTCTCCTCTTTTTCATGTTTTTCTTTCCTCTTTTGGTATCCCGGTTTTGTCTGCACCATCTCTTACCATCGATCTGATTCATGTAATGACTCACAACTGAAGTGCCGCGTTTCTGAATAACCCGCGAATGTCTTAAGGGGACACACATATGCACTTGGCACAGTCTGAGAGCATTCATTATAGCATGCGTCTTAATAGATTATTTTGCAAAGTGTCCATTTAAATACTAAAATCATACAGGAAAGTATGGGGTTCCGCTAAGCCCTTTGTCTGACCAGGGCCCTTAGAATCGTCCTAATCCCCCCTGTTAAGGCGCCCCTGCCAGATGGTGCAAACGAAAACAAATTTATACCCCAGCCTATTTATACCTGAATTTATACCACATCAGTAATTTTACTGGGGCTCTTGTCAAAAACACATTACATGCCCTGTATTTTTAGGAGTATTTATTTTCATATTTATGATTTATGTCAAAACACAGACATTATTTGTGTGAGCTTTAGGGTTTACTTGTGTAAACGATACCACACTTTGCCTTGGCTTGCGTTTTTTCTTTCCAGAACAGCAAAAACTAAATATTTCAACAATCAACGTCAGTGAGAATCATTTCTTCTTCAGTAATAGGTTTAAGGCAGGATTTGTTTTAGCTTTTATTTCTAACTATCTCTGATTTTGTTTTTTTAGCCTCCTGCACAGCATTTTATGCTTAATTATTGCTTCCATAATTAAGCCTAAAAGTGTTTCAAGTTCAAGACACTGTAACGCAATGTTAGATGTGCAGGTAAATGTGTAATTTATTAAGCAGGCAGACAAATCCAAAACGTAAGGCAAAAATCAGCATGGAAAAACAATCCAAAGTCGAGAGATCAGCAAACAGAATATCCAAGGGACAACAGTAATCCAAAACGTGAGCGAAGGCAAAGATTAAAAAAAAAACAACAAAAAAAATAGAGAACAATGAGCAAAACAAATGTCTTGGTATTGACTGAACACAAAGGAAACTGAGCAAATACTTTGCAGTAAGGCTGTAACAAAAAGGGGTTTATAAAGGTGCACAGTGATGAGTGTGTAAATGACAACAGGTAAGGGTCCTTAGAAGTCCAGTGACTGTGAGTGTGGAAGTGTAGGTGTGTTGTGAGAAATTGAGTCCAGGGTGGCCATGTTAATAGGCTGCTGTGTATGCTGGGAAATGGAGTTCGTGTTGCGGTTTAACCTAACACACCAACCTTTCCAAACTCCAACAGTTTTACAAACATTGCAGTGCTTTCTATTGTTGTCAAGGTAGAGCATTTCTGCTGCTCAGTGTGAATAAATAAACATATAACAGATATAAACATACAGTTCTTTTGGTATAAGGCACAAAATAAGGAGCAAAAGGCTTAACCCTGAATTTTGCAGAAATTGCCAGCATTCAGTCACAAAGCAATAAGTGTCACATCACAAATTACCTGATTTAGACTGCTCATTGTAGGACACTTCTGAGATAGAGAACCAAAACCTTCCAGAACCATCATTTGATAATAAAATTTGAGAGTGCACAGTATAATTATATGAAAGACTCAGAAGACCAAATAAATGTCCAGCAGTATTATAATATGAAAAGATATTTCCTTGAAAGAGGTTGCACAGTATTTAACAGCGAGGATTGTGGGTGGTGAAAGTGATGAGGGGGATGAGGACGAATGTGAATTATAATACCTATGTACAGAGTGTTATATTGTGCTGGATCATGCCAATACAGGAACGCGCACCTGCCTTCCAGAACGTATTTACATGTATTTTTTTTTTAAATAAAAAATAACAAATAAAATAAAATAATAATAAAATCATCGGCAATGCAAGCGGCATCCACGATGACCAATTGGTAACTAGTAATGATAGTTTTCTCACATTGTCAGTCACATGTATAAATTTAGTTTTAAGGAATGCAGCAGGCAGAATATCAAATCAGCAAGTTCTGTCTGTTAAAAGCTGGACTGTAAATGCCATCATGAGACCAAACCTAAACTTACATGTTGGGTTGTTATATATATTACACACACACACACACCCACGCATTGATCAGCCATAGCATAAATAACATTAATTATCTTGTTACAATGGCACCTATCGAGGGGCAGGATATATTAGGTGGCAAGTGAATAGTCAGTTCTCGAAGTTGATGTGGTGGAAGCAGGAAAAATGGGCAAGTGTAAGGATCTGAGCAACAGTGTCTAGGGCCAAATTGTGTTGGCTAGACGACTGGGTCAGAGCATCTCCAAAATGACAGGTCTTGTGTGGTGTTCCTGGTATACAATGGTTAGTACCTACCAAAAGTAATCCAAGGAAGGACAACCGTTGAACCGGCAACAGGATCATGGGCACCAAGGCTCATTGATACGCGTGGGGAGCAAAGACTAGCCCGTCTGGTCCGATCCCACAGAAAAGGAACTGTAGCACAAATTGCTGAAAAAATGTTAATGCTAGCTATGATAGAAAGCTGTCAGAACACACAGTGCATCGGTGCTTGCTGCGTAAGAAGGTACCCTGTGCTGACGAATCACATTTTCTTTTACATCATGTGCATGGCCGGTGCATGTGTGTCACCTACCTGGGGAAGAGATGGCACCAAGATGCACTATGGGAAGAATGCAAGCTTGCAGAGGAAGTGTGATGGTGTGGGCAATGTTCTGCTGGGAAAACTTGGGTCCTGGCATTCGTGTGGATGTTACTTTGACACGTATCACCTACCTATACATTGTTGCAGACCAAGTACACTCCTTCATGACAATGGTATTCCCAAATGGCAGTGGCCTCTGTCAGCAGGATAATGTACCCTGTGTATTGTGTATATATACACACACAACCCCAATTCCAAAAAAATTGGGATGTTGTGTGAAATGTAAATGAAAACAGAATGCAATGATTTGCAAATCTCATAAACCCATATGTTATTCACATAGAACATAGAAAACAATGTTACAATTTTAAGGAAAAAACAAGGTCATTTTGAATTTGATGGCTGCAACACGTCTTAAAAAAGTTGGGACGGGGAAACAAAAGGCTGGAAAAATAAGTGTTGCTATAAAAAAAACTGCTGGAGGTTAATTGGAAACAGGTCAGTAACATTACTGGGAATAAAAAATGTATCTTAGAGAGGCAGAGTCTTTCAGAAGTAAACACAATCTGATATTTTCATTTCCACAGTAGACTCACATATCACATTAAGCAATTCATGGGTAAACTTTTAAAATACACCCATTATGAAATTTTCTATTTTCTTTCCAGGAATTGCAGTCATTGGAATTGAAGAGAGTAGAAGATTAGTGCATCACAGGTCCTTTTTTTTTTTAAATGAACAAACAAAACACCAGGCCACAACACACACACTTTTGTAATCAGTGCTCCTTAAGGCAAAAGGGCTTCCCTGATTGGAATATCCTTTTATCACTTGCTAGACAATGCATTTGGTTTGTCTTGTGGAAAGAATGCTGAATGGCTGCTGCATGATTTAAATGGTGATTGATTATAGCAAAGCTATGTGGGTCAGGATGTTAGGTTTAAAGGATGTTTTGGCGCTTTCAAGTTTTTAAGAAACTTTCCAGATATAAATATAAATCAAACTTATGGCTTTCCAGCTCACACATGCTGAAGAAAAGGTCTTTATTACTGAGGGAGATTGCTGCTTCATAGGATAGCTCTGCTTTTATGCTTAGATGTTCAGCGGTAAGCCAGAAGCAAGGGCAACTAAAATGTGACTAACATTCTATGTACTGAAATAAATATAAAATCAAGATAATCTAAAGATACTGAAGCGGCCAAGGACAGTGTAAATATTGCTTCCTGGGCATGAAGAAGTGCTTTCTAGGCATTGTTGCATGTGTAACATGTTAATGAAGAGATCAACAGCCAGCTGCTGTTGAAGGGTTTTAGTCACCCCAAACTAACCATTCACCAGTCTGTGGACCAGAGGAATACAGCATTGCTCCTCTTTAAGCTTGACCCTATGGCAGTGCAAAACTCCATTGCTGAGAACTACCTCTTGGTTCCGGACAGACACTATTTCACAGGTAAGACTGGTGCCTTTCACAAGTCAGTATGTAGTCTGCCTGCTATTCACTCTTTTATCTCATCTTTGTCCATGACATGTAGAAGGCCCTCTGGTACCATTTGCAATAGTTATTGTCTGGATTGCTCAGATGCTTATTATAGTAGACAATGTCCTGCTTAATGACCTGCAACAGAACTTCCCTTATATTATCACTGCTTGTGCCTGGGTCAACAGTGAACAGCTGCCAGTGTGCAGTGTGGTGAATTTTATCTTGCACTATGGCCCTCAGTTGTTTGTGATGCTGGTCATGATGGTAGATCAACACCAAGCACAGGAAGCTCTTTATCCCTGCCACCATCAAGCCGCATCCATTGTAGCTGGGTCTGTGGCCACACAATCTGACTTGACAGCATGCCTCAAAAAGAAGACATTGGCAATTTTTTTTTTTTTTTTTTTTTGCATGCAGATATAAAATACCAGTCTTTATGAAGAATTTGAGCTCCAAGATTACAGCATCCTGTATGCTGGAAAGCCATCCTGGTCTATTTTAACATCTGGCAAGCAGACATTTGATGGCTGGGCCTCCACACCACTAACATTTGTGAACTTTTGTTTCAGAATTGATGGGGCAGGAACTGGGCAATAGGGTGACACAGTGTCTCCATCACTCTAATCACTTGAGTGAATGTGGTGGTGGTCACCAGGTGGTATTGTTGACGAAGTTTCTTGGGGTGAAGTGCATGTGGGAAGGCTAACTTTCCCTGTGTATAGAGTGAAACACTTTCCTGCATAGTAATAAATCGCTGCTGCCAGTGGGTGTCTGGCTTTTCTTTCTTGATCTCATTTGAATCCTGTCTGCCTAACCAGATCAAGTGCTGGTGTTGTTTTTGCTCTTGTCAGGCATCAGGTTTAAGATACCTTTCCAATGTTAAAGCCTGAATTGACATTTCTGACATTTCATAATACCCTCCACTTACATCAGTATAATGAGCTTATTCAAACATGCACATGAGACAGGAAAGAGCTATTTCGTTAACAAATGGGGAAATATGCTTACAGTGATCTTTACATGTACTTTAGGACTGGCAGAACAGTCTGTCTTTAAATTAAAGCCAAGTCTCAAGACCTTTCTGGCCCCAAGGACTGCCAGGACAGCAACACATGAATTGTGGGATTATTTTCTATTTTTCCATGATTATGTGTTAATAGATACATGATTTCATCATTTAAGACCAATTCAATTTAATATGACTTCTGTAAGTGTCTTTGCTCACTCATGATCACTCATTATGCACACCTGTCTGTTCCTGACAAGAATAAAGTTGTTACTGAAGTTGAATGAATGAATCCATTAATGTATGAATGAATAATACTTTTGCCACCTAAAATATTGAAAGGATATGTTCCCAAGAAATTTGTAGAGACATGCACCACATAATGGTGGCTTTGCCCAAGTGCTTATTTTGACATATGCTTAGACTTACAGTAATTACATAACTGAGGACATTAATGACTATAGGTAGTTCGGTAGACTTTCTGACATAAGCGCCATCATTTTAATGTTTAATTTTCTAATTACTTCAATGTATAGTCAGTGGGCCTCTGAGACACCCATTTGGGTGCTGCTCTGTGCTAATGAGTTCAAATGAGTTCTAATGTTCAAGGGGTTTCATTATCAAGGAGATCATCAAGCAGCAGATGTATTGATAGTTTCTTTTAATGTATTTAAAGAGTTAACCATCTGTTTAAGAATTCCTCATGAAAGGAACAGCATAAAATGAAGCC
Source organism: Ictalurus furcatus (assembly GCF_023375685.1). Taxonomy (NCBI): domain Eukaryota; kingdom Metazoa; phylum Chordata; class Actinopteri; order Siluriformes; family Ictaluridae; genus Ictalurus; species Ictalurus furcatus. Next base: position 13,866,526 of record NC_071279.1, read on the forward strand.
ATAATCAATCTTCACAATTTAGTGATGGATTTTACTAGCAGCCAAAAACACTGACACTGTACACATATGATCTGTTGTGTTATAGAAGAATCAAACTTTAAAATAGCTTCATTTTCCCATTTGTAAGGATTTATACAACACAATTGCACATCTGGCTCAATTATTGGGCAATTATTTGCCTTTTTGACCAAAGATCTCTATCGACCACAGGTCAATTTGAATAATTACACACACACACACACACACACACACACACACACACACACACACACAACTAAAGAGAAAGCACCTGTGTCTCCTGATCTGCTGATAAAACAAGAGCTAATTCCTCAATCCCTTGATCTATAAAAATAGGTCTGAAGATTCATATGAAATGTTCAAGCCAACAACAGAAACTAAATTGTTTATCTTATTTCAGCTCTGAGGGTGACCCTGGATTTTGTAATAAAACATAAAATATGTTCCAGCATTACCTCTAACAAAGCTGCACTGATTTGCAAGGTTTCCTCCTTTACCATGACGCACTGTTTTGTACACAGGGGTTTAATCTTTGATCTTCATAATAAATTTATCTCATAAATACCATAGATCTGTTGTATGTGACAGAGACAGCTGCAGTCCTTTGCAGTCCAAATGTTTTTGGTTTGGAGAATCTTGGGCAATGCATTTTTCCCCTCCTGAAACCAAACATACCAGATCATTTGCCAAACCTCCCATGATAAGAAAATGTTATTAGATTTCATGCAGTCTAGTTTTTTGTGGGAACTACTCCAACCATCTGAACTGTTTACAGATTAAAAGGTCAGCTGATGACTACTGGTGTTGCTATCAGAAGCCATAGGTCAGTTTACGGAGCCATGATGTCATGGGACTTTGGTTCAAAGCTCAAAGTTTATTCACCACTCTTCTTGCCAGTGATGACTAGTGAAGCTTCCTATCTTCCAGTGAAAAAGAGCCGTACTCACCAGAATTACATGGATAACTCGTTCTCCAACATGTTGAATCTTGCTCCGCCATTTTCCTTGTAATGGTTCGATTTGTATTTCCATGTCTATGTTCTCTATTGTTATTCCAAGTCATTAATGTATTTGATCATAGTTTTAATATATGTTTAAATATACAGTATATCTATTTTTCAAGTCATTTGACATGTCTAAGTAATTCCTAATATCATTATTTCTTAATTATTTTTGTATATCCTGTCTAGTTCCAGTACTTATAACACATTAACTCGTAATCACATTATGGTTTGTGTTTGTTTAACACTTTGTTTAAAAAAATGCCTTGCACTATGTAGTGTTATTCCCAATCTCTTTTTATTGCAGTAGATATTTCTGTTTGCCTAATGCTACATGATTTCTCCGGTTCAACCTACTTACATGTTTGTGTAATAATTCACATTTATTTCCCCATGACAAAAACTATGTTAATAATAGTTTCTGTGCTTAGAGTAGCAATCTAATGGAATCCCCACTTTATGCAGTTGTTCACAATGCTTTTGAAACTGGCCTACAGCTCTGGATGTCGTATAAGATGTATTATTATTATTATTATTATTATTATTAATTATTATTATTATTATTCATGTTTAACAACCCCAAATTCTGGAAAATATTGTAAATAAGAGAAAATGGTGTATCTATCCAAGTGCTGTAATTTGAATCAAAAGATTTGTCATGATTAAATGGAAATCCCTTCGGGCTAATCTTTAATCTGTGTAATTTCCATATGTGTAGTGGTCTTTATATGGTCATGGAACTTTAATTTCAGGACAAATGTTTGGAAATTGTTTGCTCACACGCAAAGCCTGAATGTCATAATGAATTTTATTCTACACACATCACTACATTATTGTCCTTAAAAGAATGTAACTCTGAAAAATAAGATGTAGGGTGTAAGACTGATGTGTAGGATTGGAACTACTGCTCCTTCTGGCAACTCCCTCAACCCGCCAGTCTGTTATATACACAAACAGACAGAAATAAATGAGAGGGAGATAATGTGTATTGTAAATAATAGTTCTTTAATTAAACAGGACCCAAAGAGAAAACAGTCTTGAGTTATTTAGTCCATACATAATTCTTAACATGCATGTTTGCAATTTCTCACCAGTCCAGCTATGACAACATAACTAAAAGAGAAGCCAGAAGTTACCAAATTCATGAGAGCACCCTGGGACCTAAAGCATCATGCTTTTTTTAATGCCTAGTTAACTGATTCAGGGGTTTCCAGTAGCCAGTGGTCATGGTTGGGAAAAATCAGCCAAAATAGAGCTTCTGTCAAAGCTTCCAGTATTACCACCATGATGTCACCCCACCACAGACTTAAACAGAACACTTTAAGAGGAAAGAAGAATTGCACTTACTGTGTCAATCTGATAAAGACAAGTTCTGTATTATAAGTGCTTATGGGTTCATGTAGTATGTGATGTACATTTTGAGAGCATCTTAGATTTGATCTTTTATTACACCATTAGTAGGGAGAGAGGTTGTAGCATGTTGAACCATCCCTGAGCAAACTGGTGTGTTTAATGCTTTGCTCAATCTGGGACATTAAAGCTTGCAGCCTTCCAAAACTAACAGCACTTGTGCCCAATATATAACTTTTTCTTCCTCTTTCTTGCTGTTCTAACACAGAGAACCACTTCTAAATGACACTGAACATTAAAATCCCCTTGAGCCTTTCTATTTCTTGGCAGAAATAGTTAAATACTGGTGTAATGGTTTACCACACCCTCTCCTCTCTTTGGTATTAGTGAAATAAGTTGAGGCTTAGATGGACTGAAAGCTATTTAACCACTGTGCTCCATTGCATTTACATTCACATTTACATTGACAGCATATGGTAGATGCCATTAAACACAGTGACTTATAGAAGTGCTTTGTAGTTAGAGGTATGCCTCAAACAGCTCCCTAGTTAGGTGGTGAATCACTATATTATGTACATGATTTTGTGCACTGGAAAGGACCATGGCTAACTACACATTGCGACACTGATAACTGAATTTCCGGTGACATGACTACATACTCGTTGTAAAACGTCAACAAAAATTAAAAACTTTAAAATATTTAAGTTTTATATATCATATAAATTTGTTAGCTTAATCACACACATTCTGTCATAATATGTCAAGCAGGATCATAGGCAATGGTAATGGATTAAAAAAAACAAAACAATTAAACATTTAAAAGTCGTTAGACTCAAACAAACCCTATATAGAATGTCCAATAAAGTTGAAAATCGCTAATGTAAGTGATCATTTGAGAGCTACAACAACAATAACAAGCTACTGTAGCCGGAAGTTGGCTGAGAGTTCATCCCCCATATTTTTCAAGGTGAGAGGCTTCAGAAAAGATGACGTCATTTCCACTAAAGGAACATAGTGAGCGTCAAGGCTCTTTGGTTTTTGCGATGCATTGTGGGATTTTTTAGATAGCGAACATTCCAGTGCACTGGAAGTATTTTGTGATTGAGACAGCCCTTAAAATGGCCAACTCCCTGATCAGTGCCCTGACTACTGAACTAGAAAGCTGGTTGAGACATAGCCATAGTCTCCATCAAAACCCTATGCTCATGCTAGTACAAGCTAGCATTAGTGCTCATTTAAATGCTTAGTGAAGAGGTATGTTTTCAGTCTTCATTCGAAGAAAATCCGGTGCTTTGGACAGCCAGGAGAAGTTTATTTTACCACTTGGCTGCCAGGAAAGAAAAGAGTCTTGATCAGTGCTTAATTTGTAAATCTGCAGGTCCCGGAACACTAAGAGGGTAGTGATCTGGCAGGTCGGGAGGCACGTGAAAGGTCATGGTACTCGAACTTACAGACATGTAAAAGTGCTTCCAGTATCTCACGTAGCCAACGATATTCAATGCTGATAAGTAGGCCTATGTAATTGATCACACTGGTTCAGCGTCGTAATAGCATAACGAACTTAATAGCAGTGAGTATTCTCAGTACAAAGGGAAACATTTATGGATTGCACATTCTATCAGCTTATTTGCTATCACCTCAGTTAGCTACAAAACACATTTGCCCAAAAGCACTTCGAAAACAAAGCTACATTTTGTGTCAAATTTCTGCCTGCGCAAGAACATAGTTCGAGCGCACAAAAAGCTCGCACACGTGCTATTGGAGCTCGAATGTGCGGTAAACTACAACCGTGAGAGGAACAGAGATGTTTACGCGCGGAAAGGGGAGAACTCTCTGTGCTCTGCTGGCGTGAATACTTTTTCAGTGGACAGGCCCCACTGGCTTGACTGTAGCCTCAAATATCATTAGATAACTCATTTTTCCAGAAATCAGTTCTGATTGGCTGCCTGCCACTGTGGCGAACCATTAGTGAAGTTACCTGCTCTTTCATGAGAGATACTACTTCATACACGGACTCTCTTCATATGAGTCATTTATTTTTTTCATTTGTTGATAGTTTTCGATTGATACCCTTGCAACATACTACATTATGTAATAAAATATATGTAAATAAGGGTATCTTTACCAGTTGTTTATAGACAGAAAGTGTTCTACCAGTTCGCATTTTTGGGACGTTAATGGATAGCGATCCAGCCAGCTTATATCATCATATTAATAATCATTCATGTAGTAAGACTCTTCATATTTAATTTTGAGGCCCCCAGATAAATAAATCATTGGCTTAGTAACAGAGGGTTGTGACTTGCATTTTTGTAAAGACAACTCCTCCTCATCATTTTTGTTTTCCAACCTCATATTTCTAGTTTCCTACTCCTTCTCCAGACCATCCAGACTCATTCACCACAAAGAGCCTTGTGAAAGATGCTTAAGAACACCACTAATGCTTACCGCAAACTTTCACTGGTCTGTGTTTTTTTAATATTGATTGTACATTAGAGTACATGCCAAACCTCTAATCAAAACACATTATCTTTCAAACAGAGCAAATAAAATGTAGGCTATTGTATTCATGTCCCACCTTCTCAGCAGGCCTACAATTTGGACTATGTAACCTTGCATCAACCTAAGATTTTCCCATGTTCTCATTATCCATGCATGTTACACATGTACACTTTATTAAGTTCTGGAGCATGCAAAGACCCACATGTCTAAACACAGATGTTGCTTTCACACTGCACATTGGAGATTTGCAAATGTAAAATAATAAAAAAAAAAGTTCACAGACTACTTGTGTCACTCAAATCAGTTTTAATGGTGTGTAAATTCCTCAGTCTCTAACTACTTACAAAAACCGAGCTTAGCACTAGGCCATATTGAATATGAGTCCCAGAAACAGGCTGTTATAAAAGATTTGGGGTTCACAGTGGGATTCACAGTCTGTTGGGTTGTTTTTTTCCCCATATTATTCCAACAGTCTGAGCTATGCATGTTGCTTGAAGTGTTTTTTTTTTTTAATACTTTGCTTGCAAATATTTGAGACATTTTTATTTACATTTATTTAATACTTTAATCGAATTTTATCTGTTATTAAATAACTTAAAGCATAATGTTAGCGTTGATCTTTTTTCTTTTTTATTCCAATGAATCACATACCAGGTCATCATGTTTTGGCTCCAGCTTGAAGTCTGACACTCCCTGAGTTCTCTAAAAAGTAATGGTGCAGGTGAAGTTTAGAGAAAAAAAAAATCACATCTCAACATAAACTCCTATGACTTCAAAAACCCTGGCTTTGTAAAGGTTATTTATAGCTAAAATAGGTTAAAAACCTTTGAAAAACAAGAAAGAAAAGGTTCTTGTTATAATATTTTTTTGTCCAATTCAGTCTTGCAAATTTGACTGCTAGAAAAGTGGTCATATATTTTGCTGCAACTTTAGTGTGAATGTTTTTAATCGTTGCTCTGACTGACAGGGGAGAGAGTGATCCCATCCCTCCCGCAAATTTTGACCCTTGGCCATGGATGGCTATGGCATGGTTGGGATTTAAACTTGCTATTTCCAGATGTTAAAGCAAATATTTATTTATTGCGCCACTCTGGAACCCACTTGTGTGAAACTGAACAAAATTATAATGATATCACTATTGCTTGTTCCGATTTTCATGAAGTTTGCATGAGATCAGGTTCATGCCATTAGCTGACAGTGTCATTAAGTGTTTAACTTAATATTTTATAGACAGAGAGACCATCCCCAATGAATTGTAACTACCAAGCCTTGTACTCTGGACACCATTTATGGCTGTTATACTGCTATACAATGATGACAACTAGTTGGATTTCAGCATCTGGTATAGTAGCAGTTCTCCAGACAAGATGGGGTTGGACTTTTCTGAGAGTTAGCATGTATTGTACTTTGATCTTTTCTTTGGCCATTAGATGTCTTTGGTGCGCCACAACATGCAGTTCATCAGCTACGGGGATTTTTGTGTGCATTTTATTTCCAAATGTCAGCTCAGCAGGTTGTCAGGCAATGCCTTGAGTCTTACAGCTTTTCCATGCATCCTCATGAATTGATCAGTAGCAGCACTGAACTGTGGCCATAAGGGTGCAATTTTTATATGGTGAAACCCTAAATATGCTGCTGAATTTGCTGAAAGGTGGCCCATTATCTGTCTTTACTGTTTGGGAGCTGCCAAACATCGAGAATGTACACTCCAGGACAGGGATCACAGTATTGGCTGAGGTGGACCAGACAGCTTCCACTACTGGAAAGTGGGACCACTCATTAACTACACTTGCCAGTAGTAAAAGTACTGTACAAGTCTGCACCAACATCCTTCCAGGATGCAAATTTAGTGGTCATCTTTTATAGTTTAATATGTTATTCAGAGTGTTTGCCATCTTTGTGAGACACCTTCACATACTTTATATGTAATAACTCCCCCCCCCCAACAATTCCTTAATGGCCTTGTGGCCATTCTGTTTTTACATGATATCAGAATTATTACTATAGAGCTCTGCAGCCTGTTCACTAGTTGAATGAAAGTTAACCTAGTTTTAATGTAAATGTTCAAGCTCACAAACTACATAAAATGTTATAAGCCCAACAAGTAACATATACTTAAATATGTTATATAAATGACATAACATTTCCAAATATGCATGTAAAGGTAAAAATGAATATAAACTCGTTTAAAGTGTCTTTCACAACAGCATGTGTACATACGTCAGATAAATAAAGTTTTAACAAACATTCATAAAACCACATTTATAACACATACACATTTATAACACATACCACATTTATAACACATAATACATCACATAGAAAACAGATTCTTTTGCCCATCCCTAGCCACCATAACTACTTTACCTTGGAATATATTCACTGAAATACTTCAAAAATCTTTGTTTGTTTTACCATGAATGTGTTTATTCATTTTATATGGCATGCTTTATGCGTGTTCTTTTCCATGAGTCATCCATTTTGGGCTATGAAAAATGTGCATTGTACATTCACCCCTATGAAATATTCCACAAGTCACATGTTCAGTGGGACTTTGCGTCATCTGAATTTCTTGAAGATAATGACAAAAAGAAAATTAAGTTATCTCATTAATTTGTTTTCTTTATGTTCAATGATATTATGATATTTACTAACGAGGTTTAGGATTTATTAAAGATTTATTCTCTTTAACCAATGTGAAATGGAGACCATAGAGAAATACAAGTTAAAGGGTTTGCAGCCCCACGCAATATTCAGCGCATCATACCCTGTTGGGAAGAACATTTCTGAATGTCACTAAGAACATAGATCTAGCTTTGGGTCTTCATAGGCTATTGGGTCTGGCATGAATAATGAACTCTGTGAGTTTCGTGAGGTAAAAGAACATGGTGGCTGTGTCTTTGAGAACTTGAAAGGTACAGTAGCATCATGTTTCACCCAAGGAATTACTTTTATGTAGAAATATTTGAAGCTCCCTTTTTACCCAAAAGGATGAATGTGAAAGAGAAAACTGGAATGTAGAAATTATGTTATTTTCAAAAATGTATTTAAAAGTAGTATCTAGCACTATGGATGTTACTTTTTACTTCATAGATGTGATGGATCTGAAACAGTGAATCTCAAACTGTATAATTCATACAGTTGCCTGGTTAATGGTTGTATAAAACATATGAAATATGAATTAAGAATAAAAGGTTAAACATAGCCTTATAAGTGTGTTTTCCCTATGTTTGCAATTTTATTTTTCCACAGTAATGTTGACATTTGCATGGAATTGCCTTATTTTCCTCCAAACCACCAAATGTAACCAAATTTCCATTCTCTGCATGCTACTAAACCTCCTCAGCTATTTTCCTTAAGGAGAGCATTTCCCCCATTTTAATGTGCATATAAATGGCATGTAACCGGTAGTACAGTGGATATAACTGGCCTGTAATTTGGCATGAGATCGCATACATTATTCAGTATTTTATTTTAATTGTTTAGAAGGTTTAACAATAGACACTTGTCAGAAAAACAGCTTTACAGAATGTAGATATAGATCCCTAATAAGCAACACTATAACAGTGCAAATGAAAACCTCTCTAAAATAACATGAGGAAGAAACCTTGTGAAAACCTAAAAAACTCTCAAAAGGTAACCCATTCTCTTCTAGGTAGGTATAAGTAGGTATCCCACTATCCCAGATAGTGAGATAATTCCAGTAGTCTAGAGTCATACAAGGCTGTATTCACAATGATGTCTATATTTATACATAAAAAGTTACACATTCTGAGTCAGGCTATACAGCTGCTTAAGTTGATTTCCTGGATGGCCTATTCAGAATATTAAAATGATCTGTATGTGGTTTATGCCTCCGAGGTTCCTAGAATTATTTTGTGTAAAAGTGTTGGAAAAAGGGATTTCAACAGTGTCTTGACATAGAGTCTATATTATAGTGAGCTTGTGAAAAGGAAGAAACATTAGAAAAATGATTCTGCCTTGTGATTCAGTACAAGCAGCAGTTTGAAAAACAGGCAATTGGCTTCACGTGTCTCGAAAGAAGCATGTGCTAGTCTTCATGCCCCCAGTTAGTCATATGACAGGGGAGAGCTGGCTGGTGGGTAGGAATTGGCAGGTGATTAAACTGTAGAGAAAATGTATAATAAAAAAGTATAATATTTAGTCATACTGTATTAGTCAGTTATATTTAAAATGTTTAAATCACAAGCCTGTCTTAGTGACATTGAAGCATTACACACTACATGAACACAAGGATAAGCGCAAATGTGAACCCCTTTTTTTTACTCAAACAAAATAAATTAGGGAAAAAGTAAATGAGAGACTCTCTTCAAGTGCATGCAATACATGAAATAAATGCAGGTGAAAAACAGAAGAGCAGTTATAACTATTACTAATCAAAGCCTTATTTGAATAAAATGAAATCACACCCATTTATTCAACAAACTGGAAGCAAATTGATTCAGAGTCTAGAAGTCCCAGACTCTGAATCACTGGGTAAATAATCCACTATGACAGATCTACCTGCTGGAACAGCTGCTTGGATATCCAGGGTGGAAATTTTTATGCTATAACCACACTGGGACACTGTCATTATGTAGTCAGCACGATCTGAGTTTCCTGTAACATCTTGCATGTCTCAAAGCTTTGTGTTACAAAAGCCATGTTAAATCAGTTGGCCTGCTGATATGAAGCATACAAACATCTGGCTATAGTCACAAATCAGAGGATCTTTGGAGGTTGAGATTCTAAATAAAAATATCATAGAAATCCAGAGATAAAGTGGTTAAAGAAACTACAGTAGTTTGAGTTAAATATGTATTGGTTTGGCAAACATTTGATATAGGGGTTATTCCTACATAAGAAAAGCAGATGTGTGTAGTAGTTGTGAATATGAAAGGCAGGAGAACACTGTAACCACAAAATCACTGTCAGCCCTAAACATTTTGTATGAGATGTTTTCTTCTGAGCGCTCAGAAAGACTTAATGAAAAATAACTACCAATTGCGCTGAGCTGATTTTCCATAATAGCAATGCTACTTTTAAAGCATTCAGTCAACATCAACTGTGTCAGTATTTTCTACTAGCTATTTGGAGTTCCATTATTATACATTAAGGTTTAATATAATTTATCTACTAGCTTCCTTAAAAAGCTGACGTTGAATTACAAAGCTGAAGACAGACCCCCAGCTACCTAAAGGCCTCTTATCACACCCCACTCTGAACCACTCACTCTTCAGGCCAATTAAGTATGGCTCAATTCGACCCCCTATTTATCAAGGAAGAAATGCTGCAAGATTCTTCTCTGTTGTGAAACCCTGGTGGTGAAATTAACTTCCCCTGGATGTTTAAACATCTGATCCACTATTTGTCAGCCCCTATCTCTTCTCTAAGCACATAAATGAGCACTAACTATTATAAAATAAAACCTCAACATCTTAACAACAGTGTTAGTTGGTGTAGTAACTTATTGCACTAACTCCTCTCTAACAAGTTTTTAGCTTGATGGTATTCTTAGACCCTGACCTATTGGTCAGATCTTATTTAATTCTGTGTTGTCTCATGTGGTTATTGTGTTGTTTCATGTAGCACCATGGTCCTAGAGGAACGTTGTTTCATTTCACTGTGTACTGTACCATCTGTATATGGTTGAAATGACAATAAAACCACTTGAACTGGTAAAACATGTAAGTACATTTTGGTGAAAAATGATTGGCAGATAGAAACTTCCAATACTAAGGTTTCAATACTGAAAAAATGAGTTTATCAGACTCTGAATCAGACCAGTTGTACTCAAGAGATAAAATATGGGAGGACTGAGAGGGTAATAGGAATAATAAGAAGACTATTATAGAAGATACTGCTATCAGTATCTAGTGATGAGGGATACAATCAGCAGACTTACCCATCTGACTGTATATGGCAGAAAAATTTGATGGTAAAAATACCTCAATTGAACCAGCACAATGAAAGACCAGTGGAAAGCAAGACTTCAGGATAAAGTTTTTCCTTGTTAGGTCATAATATATCCCAACACAAGTGCACTGCACTGAATGTTCCTGTTGAATTAAAAATTGAATAGTTAATCCATGGTTAATCCATTTTACAGGAAATAAAGTGATACATAATATGTCATGCAGGCACATCCTGACATGCAATTTAGCTCAGAACTGCAAGGTGGAGCTGGCTTATGACAAATAATGTAGTTCTCTGTCACTGTAGTACTGCATGGTTAGTCATCATACAAAAAGACACCAAGCTACATGTCTACTCTCATCCTTCATGCATGGAAAACTTTGCTCCTTTTTCTTTAACCAGAATTAACACTTGAATTTAATATAACTTGAACTGAGTGCTGTTTCCTGATGGACTGATTACAAGCATGTCCAGGGAAATTCTTTGATAGCAGGTTTTCAGAATGAAGTAGATTGCACTAATAAGCCTAGAACATATTAGTTGCATAACCCAAACAAACACTTTTTCCTTCTCTTTCATTCGGGTTCCGCTTTGAGGGGAGAAATGAAAATACACCCACGTCTCCTCATATTAATGCAAAGCAAGAGGGTCCCCCAAAACAAGCATGGAAATAATCTGCACTGAACTAACGAGCCAATAGGCAGCATCAAGTGGATCTGAACCAGTGAAGTAGGTTAACCCAAAACACTTATATAACTGGAACTACCAGCCTGTAATTCTGGAAAAAATCAGTTTGTTCTTCCTAAACCACAGATTCAGCTTAACAGAGGACTCCCTGTGCAATATGTTCTCAGACAGACAGTCTAAGGTTGTGCTGAACCAAAGAAGAATTTATAAGGTGCATTCTTGGAAAGGTGCGTTCCTTAAAATTAATCCTGGAAATAGATCACTTCATTTGACAGCTTGGACGGATGCCTCATTCCACTGTCAGATCTCAGGTTATTAAGTAAATGTTATAACAGTTTATATCAATAGCCGTGTTTATCCAGCTTCAGTCTGGCTGATGGACAAGTGAAGTTTCCACATATATTACAAGTGATTGCTTTTATATTATATATTGCACTTTGCAATCAGTAGCACACTGAAATAATAATAATAATAAAAAGACAAAAGCTGTATCAAAAGACATTCAGTACTAAAATGAAAGCATGAAGGAGAAAACAAAGAAACAATGAAATGACTGTTATAATACGAGTTACAATATTATTTCAAAATAGTGGTGTAATAAAATTATGAAGAAAAAAGTAAGAGGCAGAGGCTGATGAAGCTTCAAAGGCAGTGTGTTCCAAGTTTTTAGGAACATTGCGTGACTTAGAGCTCATGAGCTTCTGGATAAATATGTACACAAACAAGTAATATTTACCCCCCTGATATTTTAGTTCACAAGTACAGTAAATATGAACAGAGTTCAGTTTCTGTGATGTCAGCGAGCAGCCTTTTGGTGCAAGTGTAAAGTAGTAGGAAGTCTGCATCCATTAACTGTCTGGTCCAATGCCAAACCAAACTATAAAACATCAGAGTGAGATAAAATTGTTAGCAGTGTGAATTTAGTCACCTAGCTGTTGAGTGGACTGCTGGAACCTGATGACTAATGAACATTCATTCCAAGCTGTAATTACAGGCCTGCTAGTATTTTCTTTCAACAGGATGGGATTGGGATTTTAAAAAAATAATTAATTAAATGAATTAGATGTATTTATTTAAAAGCCTGACATCTTTAATACACATAAGAAGAACATAACAGCACTGCTCATTTTTTTTCCAACAGTGATATTTCCAGTGAAGGTAATGACTGCATTTTTATGTGTAAAAAATAAGTCAGACTCACCTTTTAGCCCACTGTGAATAAGGAACACTGTTACTTCCACATTCACTACTGCCAGATGGATATTTCAGTAATGACCATTTATACCATTTATTCCACTACTAAGTTCCCATGTCATTAACACATAAGAAAATGCTCAAGAATAAAGCAGTTAAAAGGTCATACATACACTGACTTATTTGCATAGGCATTTGCAATGGTGCTCAATGCAAGTTCAAACGTGTCCAAGTTTTAATTTTTAATATTGTAATATTGTAAAATTGCAGTGAAACACACATAATCTACTAATAGGGAGTTACAGGGACGGAATATTTTCTATTATATCTATTTCATCTAATGCCAGCCTAGACAAGAAGTTAGACAGAACATGAAATTTGGCCACCAGAAAGAAAAACTAATCTTTTTTTAATAGTAACAGCTTACACAGGAATTTGTTTGGTGGACAGTCCACATAATTTAAGATTTTGTTTGTTTTGTTTAAGGAGATATGCAATATTTATGGAAGGAGTCTTCAGCATCACTGCTTTGTAACAGGTAGTAAGTGTCCTCCATTGGAGAGTCTTCAGGACAGAGAACTTTAGACTTTCATATTTCTTGGTAACGGGACAAGATGCTTTTCTGTTTTTGTTTGCCTATTAATTTCCAGAGAGATGAAATACAGATGCTAGTGAGAGAATGACGGTTTATAGTTGTTCTAACGTAAGTGATATCAGGAACTAATTTGTTTTGGGGAAATTATGCAATGGTAAATATATATATATATATATATATATATATATATATATATATAGAGAGAGAGAGAGAGAGAGAGAGAGAGAGAGAGAGAGAGAGAGAGAGATGAATATATGAATATTAAAAAAAAATTACTGTTATGGCACAAATGGAATAAAACACTTTCATAAATATTTTTATAGGAAAAATATTCTAATTTCAGGGTGGTTAAAGTAACTTTGTGATTGACAGCACAAAATCATTAAGTATTTTTCCATATCAGCCTGCCCCATCATGTTGTATTCCTTAATTAAGTTATATTGTCTAGTGTGTCTGATTTAAAAATCTATATGAAACACTACATCTTTCTATTTTTTTTTTTTTTTTTACATCTTTACTTTTTCATACATTTTACCATGAAAACCTAGCAAGTATAAAACATTGTGAACTGTAGCTAAGAAAATAAAGCCTCACTGTAGGTGGTCACATGAACCAACCCCCCACGCCAACACCAATACCCCCCCCCCAACACACACACACTTTATCCTCTTCTGTCATTCATGAAGAAATAAGGAATATTATTTATTTAGTACATTCATGTCATAACCCAATTCTTAAGAGTTATGCCTACACAATTTTGAGGTTGTATATTCAGTTGATTTCCAATAAATTTGTCATAAATACATGGTATATGTACAGTGTAATGATGTTCAAAAAATTCTGCTATTTCTCAAGAGATACTGTGCATTTCATGTCTATTTTTCTAACCTGTACATGTATTATATACAATAATTTGTGCATGGCATGGTAGAATGGGCTTATCTTGCCCAGGATGCTCATCAGCATGGCACCTGGTATGGGCTGAACAATGATGGGATACTTTGGGTAATGGAAACAGAACTTATATTAGTGAGCTCACTCTCCAATCAGGCCTTCGTAACCCATCAGGGAACCATTACACTTTATGTGGTTGTTTATATAATCGCAATGAAGGAGCAAACACATGAATCTTGAGCATGCCCTACACTGCCTGTAAAAAGCTAGGTGTTTCTGTTTGTTTTGATTTCCCACACATGGGTAGCCTGTGTCCTTGTCATAGCATTGTGCCAATGATGTAATGATTGATCATGCAGTTTCCCAGGAGTTGAACTGATCGCTAAAACTGCCAAGTTTACACTTTTGCCCTGATCGTACCCATAATTTGTACTAAGTAGTCTACGCCAGTAGACTTTATTCTGCAGACTTTTGGGACAGTCTATAGTTGACAGAAATTTAGAGAAGTGTGTGAGGACCAATGACTAACTTCTTGCTTCAAGGTCATGTTTCAGGTCAGTTAGATAAAATTGTATTTGTATATAACTTTCAACAATAGACATTGTCATGAAGCAGCTTTACAGAGATTCCGGTGTCGATTTAGATCCCTAATGAGCAAGCCAAAAGTGACAGTAGAAAGGAAAAACTCCCTGAGATGACATGAGGAAGAAACCTTGAGAGGAACCAGACTCAAAAGGGAACCTGTCCTCATCTGGGTGACACTGGATAGTAAGATTTTTCATCATGGCAGTATACAGGTGTAGTACAGTAGAAAGTGTGTTGAAAGGATGTTGTATGAGCAGATTATGAATAAGAGTCTGGAGATGAGCACAAGGCAGTTTTTATAACAACAGAAGCAGTTCTTATATGTACAACCTACACTATCTGAGTGTGATTATACACTGAAGCAAAAGTGAGACTTGAGAATAAATCATTTATTGGGAACTTAAAATATTATGCACATGTCCAGGTTAGTACGAATGAGTCTGCATATACGAAACAAAGTATATTGAGCTTACTCTTGAAGAGCTACTGTAGCACAAATTGCTGAAAAAGTTAATGCTGGCTATGATAGAATGGTGTCAAAACATGCAGTGCATCACAGCTTGCTGTGTGTGGGGCTGCATAGCCACAGACCAGTCAGAGTGCCCATGCTGACACCTGTACACTGCCAAAAGTGACTACAATGGGCACGTGAGTATCAGATCTGGACTATGAAGCAATGGAAGAAGGTGGCCTGGTCTGATGAATCACGTTTACTTTTACATCACGTGGATGGCCGTGTGTGTGTGTACACTGCTTACCTGGGGAAGAGAAGGCACCAGGATGCACTATGGGAAATAAGACAATTGCAGACCTAGTATACCTCTTCGTGGCAATGGTATTCTCTAATGGCAGTGGCGTCTTTCAGCAGAATAATGCTCCCTGCCACACTGCAAAAAATTGATCATGAACAATTTGAGGAACATGACAGGATGTGCTGGACCAACAAGTCCGATCCATGGAGGCCCCAACTCACAATTTACAGGAATTAAAGGATCTGCTGCTAACGTCTTGTGCCAGATACCACAGTTTCATAAGATCATGTGGAGTCAGGGTCAGAGCTGTTTTGGTAGCACAGGGGGGACCTACACAATATTTGGCAGGTTGTTTTAATGTTATGGCTGCTCTGTGTATGCTGGATAATTATATAAATCTTAATCTGGATGGGTTGCAATTGTTAAAGCCCCGAATCCATCATGTGAAACCTCCATATTTGTTCTGCTAAGGCTGTCTCAAAGTAAAAGAAAAGCATATGTTTATGTGTTTAGTTCAGCATCAAGTTACAAACCAAATAGAGCATGGTAGTGTGTGTTCTAGCTCATTTTTGTCACCACAAGAATCTACAAAAATAAGAGAGAAATCTCTTCATAAACTGTTAGGATTTCAAATGTTGTACACTGTATCCAGGTCTTTATTTAAACAGCTGCTGTTTTTTGTTTTTTTTTTTAGCTTTGGGTATTACGAGAAATGACCTTCATACTGAAAAAAAAAAGTATCGATCTAAACTGTTTGAACTAGTGACTCTCTTCTCGCCATGAAGATATTTCCTTATAATTCTGTCTCAGACAACATCTGGGAAACATTGCTTGTACTCTATGACAGTGAATGAGCATTTTTTATTCTTTTGACTGTGATAAATAGGCAGGCTTTGGTAGTCTGTAAATTTTGACTTTTCATTTGTAGATAAGTCCAAATATTCCTAATGTGAAATGCAAATGATGTGTACCCTTTTCCAAAAACTTAATTTTCAAAATTGTCTTTTCATGCTTTGATTAGGACAAGAACTGATCCATTTATTCATTTTAGCAGTTTCCCTTCTTCACAAATCTGTTTTAATAATGAATGCACTTCCTTTTATAATAAGCCATAAACCTGACAGCTCTTTGATTGAATGCCAGCATCGGTATTGAGAACAGACTACTCACATAGTTCCAGCCTTTCTCTTAGAAAACAGATTTGCTTGTTTATTGTTTGGTTGTTTGTTTGCTACCTTATAAACTGAAGCTTAGATAATGTGTTGGACCAGTCAACTGGACAAATATTTGGAAAATAACGGCACAATGTGCATAAATTTCATTAACTATGTTTCCACTGCTGAAACCTGGTTGGTGCCTTAAACCACTTTCCTAAGCAGAGTATTATTATTAGATGTTGAGAGGTGAAGAAAGAGTCTGGATATTGCTTTAAGTTTGCTATATATCAGCGTGATATATATCATAAATCTTGACAGTTTACAGATCAGAGTTTCAGAGTTTAGGGAATCTGAATTTACTTTGTAGTTTTTGTACTTAATTTATAATTCAACATAAAAAGAGATTGGAAATTATGTATATTTTCTACATACATTTCCTAAATATGACCATGTCTGACATGCAACTATTAATTAAATAATAATTCTAATTATTCTCTTGCATTGTTCCAACTGTAAAGTCATAAGACATGTATGTAAAGTAATGCATGCCTAATGTAAGAGTGAAAAGTAAATGTAAAATTGAAATTATTCCTCTTATCCCAATTGTAGTCAATCAACCAAGATATCTCTGGTGTCCAAACTTTGCATCTTTAGATTTCATTGGGGCTAGTTTAGGGCAATATTGTTAACAATGTAGATAGGTAAGTGTAGTTTTGTCGAAACCATGCCTAAATGCCTAAAAGCCAAATTCAGGTAGACTGTGTGACCCAAAGTTTGAAGGCAGAATTCTAAATTCAGCAATATTTTAACTGTCTACATGTACATGGTATTTCTGTGTCAGTTGATGGCTTTTAAATTGGATGATTTAGCCATGGAGTTTGCATAATGCTACAGTGATCGCAAACTTCTGTCACTAAACATGTCTTGGCTGATCAACTACCTTGGGAGTTATATTTTTGGCCCAAAATTGCTTTATGGTTAGGTTTTTTTTTTTCCCTCATGATTTGTATTAAAAATAATATAATGAATCATTACAATTGGAAGAGTACGAACCTTTCATAACTTTGGCTTTATAGTGTGATCACCATCAACACCATAATTTTTAGTGCAAGCTCTTTTATTCTCAGTTAGAAAAATAAACTTTCTTAAAAAGGAACTTTTTCTACACCACCTTTACTCTATGAGTGGATCTGTTGAGGCAGGAATGAATCACTGAATTTGGAAATATGTGCAGGGTGACTGGTTTCTTCCTGATTTCTTTTCCACCTGTTTTCTTAAAGGCCAGTTCAAGAGTAGTGAATTAATCTGCTGTTTGCCATAGCTGTCTCTTCATACCAAAGAGGTAAATGCTATTACCAGCCTCAAATTTGCACCCAGCATTAGTTGAACAAAGTGACAGACTTCATCTGCGATGCTCAACCAATAACCCAATGTGGGAACCCACTCTTTTGCTGGAGTCTTTGAATTCTCTCTAAATTACTTGAGCAAAAAGAGTGGAATAACTGAATGCATAGGCAATAAGCTTGCTTTTCATGTGCTGGTGGCCAGATGACTCTGGAGTGATGATGTGGTTGAACCCAAGGTTTCCGCTCAAAGTCTTATCACCTACTTTTGTTAACCAAACTATTGACCTTGCAGCATTCCATGATGGGGAATCTGCTTTGCCCAGCCTGCAGTACTATTTGGACCAGGCAGTGGTAATTCAACTGTTCAGCTGTCATGGGGGAAAGACATGGAGAGCTCCCCTGACTAAACAGAGAGTGGCCCACTGGATTTCAACAGTGGATGCTCAGCTCATACCATGACTATCCTCATCCTCATGGATATAACTTGGAGTCAGATTCTCAACCCTTGTACTCCATATCCTGCACATATTTCTACACCTTTCAAATTCAATAATATTCTGTTCATAGATGTGAGTATCAGAACCTATGGAATACATAGTAACTGATCTGTTGGTCATGTCGTGATCTTGAAACAATTGATGTCTTCATCCTCACTTACTGGAATTAAATTCAGGCTGATTTCACATGGCTGCAGATTTCTGCTGATGTCTAAACATTCCTCCTGTACTCTGCTCTGACGTGACCTCAATATGATTTGACATTTAATTCCAAGCAAACATGTCATACATATTTATTTCGAATGTTTATTTCCAGTTCCAAATAACTTTGTGCAAAGAAAATATTATTGCTTTGATTGCAAACACAGTATCTAAATCTGAATGTGAAGAGACAGGAGGATCTATTCTAAGGAATCGAGCTTGATCAAGGATAAAGAGAGTCGAGCCAAGGTCTGAAATTCTCTTTGAATAGGAGAAAAAAAAAGATACAAATGCCTTTGCTCAGTCTCTGCATCTAGATCGTGCACAAATTAGCCAGACAGACCTGGAGCCCCTTCAGGTCATTCTGAATGCAGTCCAGCAAACCTCACAGTGAAACATGAGATCACCTGGGGACTTCAATCTATTTTTCCATTTTATTACCAGCTAGACTTCCACAAGCAATGCAAAATTTATCCACAATACTTGAACAGCCTTTAGATAATAGAGACTCCATACAATATTCCCTGAAAATTGATTCTCATCATGTTTCATTCTGAGCTGATTTTGGCTGGAGTTTGTACATTGATACTGGATACATTGATATTGGATTTTGTACTTGAAGAAATATAAACAGTGGACTGTTAGACCTAAAACTCATTTTATTATCATTATTCTTTGTTTACAGCAGGGCGGCATGGGGCTGCAGTGGGAGGCATTATAGTCTCACAGATTCAGGGCCCCAACATTGAACCTGAGCTTGGGTTAGGGTCTGTGTGAAGGTTCACATATTCTCACCGTGTTTGCCTGGGTTTCCTCCAGGTTCTCTGGTTTCTTCCCACCTCAGAAAAACATAAATTGTGAATGTCTGTATGCATGGAGCCCTACGATGGACTTGTGTCGGGGTGAATTCTCCCACAATGAGTTCAATATTACCGGGATAGGCTCCGGATCCACCAGAACCCTTAGTTAGAGAAAGTGAGTAATAGAATGAGTGTTGGTGATGTAGAGTAGAAGGATGGTAAGGGTTCACATGATGAACCATGTTTCTTGGATGTATCATAATTTAATAGTAGCAAAATTACAGTCCAATAACACACAGCTTGACCCTGTATACCACCGTGTAGAACCCATTGTGTGTGTGTGTGTGTGTGTGTGTGTGTGTATGGAAGAAGACTCAAGAGGCAGGCAGAATTTCAGCAGAGCTTCAGGCTCACTTTTATTTCTCAACAGCTTTTTAACGTACATTCAACCAAGTCACCGCAAACCAAAAACACAAATCAAAGAGGGGTGACACCAGTTCAGTTCAAGTTCAATTTCAATTTGCTTTGTTCAAGTTCAATATCAAGTTCAAGGTAAAGATCAGTATCATGTATGATTGAGTGTGTGTATGTGTGTGGTGCCAACTCTGCCAGCTCTGACACTCTCCCTCTGGCTCACGGCAGTTACTGAAAGCACAAAGTGGAACACACAAGTAATCACGCACTGGTACGAATCATCATTTGCTACCTGCTGTGTTAGGGTTAGTCAACCCACCTCCTGCCTCCTCTCCACCTGGAGCTGTGATCCCGATCAGGATAAAGTGGTTACTGAACATGATAATGATGACAAAACAGCAGTATAACCTCATTTTGCTAATTTGGGAATTCACTGTCAAAGTATAAATACAAAGATAAAAAACCCACACAACACAGCAGAGTCTACTATTTGCTGATATTAAGACAATTCAGTAGACATTACCTTACTCATACCATTGCTACTTATCACCTTTTAAAACACAGAGGTATTCTACTGAATTGTGAACCATTTACACAGGTAGAGTCAACCAAAAGCATCTCAGGGACAGTCTGCATCATTATTCAAAAGAATTTTTGTGCCTTTATTAACCTTGGAGTGCTTTCATTTTATTTTGCATACACACATGAGCAGGAAATGATGGACAACTCTCAGAGTAACATCTAGCTAATAGATTGTTTGCTTTGTTTTAACATATGCGTCATGAGCTGTCATTTTGCTTGTTGTAGTCTGTTCTGATTTACTAAATTAATTAACAATGGCTTGCATTCAGTACAACATCAAGGTCTGTATTATCTCCTTCCTCTAGGCAAGACAGATTGGTTGTGTACTGCCTGATGTTAGAGTGAAGAAATTAGAAGAAACATTTTCAAAGAAAGACAACACTATTGCAAAGCTGCATAGTCTGAAACATCTGTGATAAATATTCATTAGCCACAACAGGGTTTCAATAAGAAAGACAAACCAAATAAAAATCCCTGATACTGTTATTGCTTGTGTTTTTACTTTGCATAACGACTGATACAAAAATGCTAACTGGATTTTTTTTTAAATTGTTATAATATTGTATAAAGTTAATGACTTTAATAAGTATTTAGGCTTTTTTTTTTAAGTCCAATGTCAACCTCCTTGTTACTGGACTGTAAATTTGCCACTCTCTTTAATACTTGGTACATATGTTTCTTTGGAAAATTAAATGCTCATCATGTAAATCATTACCATCCATCTACAACCCCAGTTCCAAAAAAGTTGGGACGCTGTGTTAAATGTAAATAAATGTAAATAAAAACAGAATGCAATGATAGCTTTAAAAAAAATTCATAAACCCACATGTTATTTACAATAGAACATAGAAACATATCAAATGTTTAAACTGAGGAAATGTGCCATTTTAAGGGGGGAAAAAAACAAGTTAATTTTGAATTTGATGGCCACAACACATTTCAAAAAATTTGGGACAGGGGCAACAAAAGGCTGGAAAAGTAGGTGTTACTAAAAAGAAACAGCTGGAGGAAGATTTTGCAACTAATGAGGTTAATTGGCAACAGGTCAGTAACATGATTGGGTATAAAAAGGGTATTTTAGAGAGGCAGAGTCTTTCAGAAATAAAGATGGGATGGAATCTGGATGGAAGTGTATGTTGCTCTAAAACCTGTATATACCTTTCATCATTGATGGTGCCTTTCCAGATGTGCAAACTGGCCATTTCATAGGACCTAATGCACCCCCATACCATCAGAGATGCAGGCTTTTAAGCGCTGATAAAAAGCCGGATGGTCCCTCTCCTCTTTAGTCCTCTTTAGTTTAGAGGATGCGGCATCCATGGTTTCCAAAAAGAATTTCAAATTTCAAGTCATCTAACCACAGAACAGTTTTCCACTTTGCCTCAGTACCATTGCCTCAATGGTACATTTACTCAGTTTAAACATTTGAATATGTTTATTCAATAGAATATATTGGAGCATCTTCGATTGTGAATAACATTTGGGTTTATGAGATTTTCAAATCATTGCATTATGCTTTTATTTACATTTTACACAGCATCCCACCTTTTTTGGAATTGGGGCTGCAAGATTTTTGTTCACTGGCAAATGATTGGCCTCTCAGTGTTGCTGAATCAGCCCTGACTCTCCTGGGTTGTTGAAAACCTGCAAGAAGCCCAAATACTCTATCCAAACATCTTTCATCTGACCATGTTTCAACTTCTGTTCTTCCTCTGCAAAATGCTGACATCAACTTGTGCTGGAGGTGTATCCATAGAAATCTTACCAACATCTAACACATGTGATTTAGTGGTTGAAAAGGGCTCCAGAGAAGAGGGTTTTGATTCTACAATATCAGTATCCCTCAAAGAAAATGGAAAACCCATATGACTACTTATATTACAGCATAACCAAAATAAGGGAAAATAGTTGCCTTTCAGTCTTAACCACACTGGGACTCAAACTCAATAAACGTCTGATTTTGACTGATGAGTGTGAGGCGTGACTTTACTGTACAGATGGAAGTACAGTGGTTGGGAAATTTTTGGCCACAGATATCATGGGAACAATCAAATATTTGTGTGGTGCAGACTGTGGTCATTGTACATGTGTATCCTGCAATAGGATTCAATCAAAAGCTAATCACTCATCATTTTTCATCAAACATAATTGTTTGCAACTGTCAATCCATTGTAAGAACAAAAGTTTGTTTTATACATTTTATTCTCAACAGAAATACGTCAAATTCTTCTACCAACCCTTGTGGGATGATTTAGTATAAAGAGAACAATGTGTACCATCACCATGTACACGTCTGTCCCTCTTCCTGTGCAAGACAATTATTTGTCATGACAGACAGAAAAGCCTGGTTTCTTCCTGTTTATTACTATGCATGCAAACTGTGTTGGCATTTGTATGCCTCTAGAAAAATACACCAAATAAGAAAAAACATAAGTCAAAGCTGACATGTTTCCTTTTTCTGTATACTCAAGTTTGATTTGAACATACAGACTGGTGTCAAATGAAAGGCAAAATCTACATGAAGTGTCACACATTTGATGACATATTAATGATTCATAATCAAGAAATTGTCAAAAACACTTGAAGCACTGAATAAAATTTATAAAAAAGTTACATTCGCATTATCGCTATGATGGCACCAGCACCCAAAACATTTAGTTTAACCTGAAGGCCAGAAATTAATCTAAACCACATTGCGACATCTGCTGAAAGGAAAGAAAGCCATGATTTAGCCAACTAATGGATCCATCATTCCTTCTCTATGCAAAGTTGCAAAGTCAGTGCAATTTTACTTTTTCTCCAGTTGCTGTTCATTCTTCCTTCATAGAGATGAGCAACAACACTGACAGCGGTTACCATATATCTGTTTCACTCAGTCATACAGTATTTGTTTGTAAGCCCGTGTTGTCTTGGTCTGTGTTCGATGGCCAGCATGTGTTGCGCACCTGTGTCGGGCTGCTCTGTTCTCCTAATACACACACATACTATTCAGATTAACCACACCCAAGGAGATGTCTTTACCGTGCAAAATTCTTCAGTGTGTTTAAAAACACCTTCAGTGCTGAAATAACTCTTACAGTGTTTAATTAAAACCTAGTGGCGGCTCATCCATATGGGCCTAATCATACAGATATACTGCGTCACCCATTCACTCACTCAATCACTCACTCACTTACTTTCAGGATCAACTATATCCTGGTCAAAGTTGCAGTATCAGCCATATTAATAAATGCTACTGTCCCAAAAACCCTCATTCACAATACTATACATTTAAAATTCCATTCAAAGACTAATGAACACTTTTGTGTGACAAATTCATGCTTATAATTCACAGAGAAGCCAATGTTCCATTGACGTGGTTGCCTTTCTAGATCATGTACAATTGTGGAGTAGAATGCTGAGTACCCCATTTAGCTGTAATAATAGCTCCACGGAGTTATTATTGCACCTAGTGGTAAAAATAAGGGGTATAACAAGCACTGGGGTAGGAATCATAGTGCCCCATGCTCACGGAGCAGTGGACAGGACAGTTAATGATGTATAACTTTTTTTTTTAATCTCACAGATTGTGACAAATGGTGATAGAAGTCCATTGGAAGTTAATCAAATTAACCAACATTTTAACAGATAGTTTTAAGTTCTTCCTCTGACTAGAAAAGATATCATTAGCAAGTTTAATCTACACTGTTATCTAGCTATCTACATAACTAGCTAGATTGGTAATATGTCTTTGGAGTGCACATATCTGCAACAGAAATCATCATAATTATACCAATCGTTTTGACTTACAAGCTAAATTTCTTTCCAAATGAGACAAATTAAACAGTGAGGTGGCAGTGTTATGCGAGAGATGTTCAGTTTGAGCAGGGAATTGTATTGTTTGATGGATGACTTCTTCTGTGCTGTGGTGCAGTTTTTTATATTATATGTTTTATATTATATTATATATACACACTTTGTCTGTGAAGTGTTTGGTAGTAGAGGGGGGGCTGACTGCACTCATTGTAAACACTTCACAATTAACCAGCTCCGCTCTCGGCTCGCTCTCTTTTCAGCTGAAGAGAATTGGGTTTCAGAATCTCTGGGCCAGCCACTGTCGAGGCAGCCAGCTGGCTCAGGTCCCGGGGGTCCCGTATGGATCTGAAGGAGGAACTGGAGACATTGAAGCAAGTGGAGACATCTCTTGCTCTTTCCTCTGGATCTGACGCTCCACTACTGCGTTTTTGGAGCTTGCGTAGTGACTTCTCTTTCTGGTATGGAGAGTCAAGCCACCCTCTCTGATTCTGAGGAGCCAGAAGGGGGAGACGGTGCACTAAAAACGGAGAGCAACTCTCAATCCTATAAAGAGTTGCTCAAAGTGATCACTAGGGTAGTTGAGAAACTAAAATTAGACTGGCCCAGGGAAGAGAAAGTGGCACATGGCAGGCTGGATGAGCACTTTCTTCCCAGTGAAAATAAGTCTTCCTCACACCGCAGAAAACTCCCCTTTTTTTCAGAAGTGCAGAAATATCTTCTGGGGAAAGACGTACACTAGCCATGTTTTGTAACCACGCAATGTTGGATTATTCAGCCATCCTGCGGAAGGAACAGTATGGCTATTTTGCTATGTTGAAGGTGGAGGGGGCGCTTGTAAGCAACCATCTCTCCATCAACAACAGTGAAATTAGGGGTGACTTTGCCATCCAAGCAGTGGAATTCCACCTCGGCATTGGTTGGCAAAGCCTATGTGGGAGCGGGTCTTGCTTGTGGTTCACTGCATACAATGGCAGTGTTGCAGGCCTACCAGGCAGACCTACTGAATGAGCTTGACAGTGCCAGGCCACGGATTGTGTCTCTTCAGGCAACCAAGCAAATGGTCCGTCATATTGGCTGTTCAATCTGTAGCTTGGTCTTTGCAGAGAGGCACCTATGGCTCAACCTCACGGGCATGGGGGATAAGGATAAGGTCTCTGTTCTGGATGCCCCTGTTGAACTTCCAGCCCGTTCGGCAGCAATTAACTCAAACGGCAGCATTCAGCCAGTTCCTTCCCTGTCAAGTTGAGTTTGCTAGTCAGTACTAGTGTGAGGGAAGCACAGAAGGTGAGTGGGGTGGCCTCCCTCCCCCCGCGGAAAGCCAGTGGGACCAGGTGGCCACAATCACAGCCTGCTAGAAGGCCTGATTTAAGAACTGTTATCAATGCCAAGCAGGCAAGGCAGGAGCAGTCCTGATGGGCCACGGAGGGAGGTATTCAATACAATTCAATTCAATTTCATTTGTATAGTGCTTTTTACAATAGACATTGTCTCAAAGCAGCTTTACAGAAATATCAACATGGTATACAGATATTAAAGGTGTGAATTTATCCCAGCTGAGCAAGCCACTGAGTGGCGATGGTGGCAAGGAAAAACTCCCTAAGATGTTTTAAGAGGAAGAAACCTTGAGAGGAACCCGACTCAGAAGGGAACCCATCCTCATCTGGGTAACAACAGATAGTGTGAAAAAGTTCATTATGGATTTATATGAAGTCTGTATGGCCTTAGGAGCAGCCGTAGTCCCAGCAGTCTGGAAGTAGAGAAGATTTGAGCTCCATCCAGAGGCAGAAAGGATCTGGATCTCTAGTATCTCCATAAATTCGTGTGGGGCTCGGCGAAAGGAGAGAGGGAGAAAAAAGATTATTATGACTGAGAAGTAGTAGAACAGAATCTAGTCAGGGTAGGCTTGAGTAAACAAATACGTTTTAAGCCTAGACTTAATTAAAAGTGGTCAATTACTCCTGGACAAATCTGTTTAAACAAACATGTAGGTACGGGATCTAGTATACAAGTTGATGAATTGGCTGAAGAGATTAATGTAGCTAGTTGGGTCTCTCTAAGCGGAGCAAAACACTCTAAACATTGATCTGATATCAGGGGACGAAAGGTTGTTATGGCAGTTAGCCTCCAGTATTACTCTAGGGTCCCTCCTAGCCAATGTCATCGCAAGTTTTCAGTTTTCTCTGGTCAGCAGACTGTCACAGGGCAACAAAAACCTGATGCTTTCCCTCCAGCAAAATGTGGAAATGTTCTTGTCACTAAAAGACCATCTGACAGTGTGGAAACTACTGCCAAATGTGTCTCCAAGGGTTCGGTACACCATAGAAAAGGGTTACCGGATCCAGTTCAGAGTTCGACTCCACCAGTTCAGAGGTGTGCTCACCACAGTAGTCAGCACAGAACAAAGCCCAACGTTAGCGCAGGAAGTATGATCGTTCTTGGACAAAGGGGCCATAGAACATGTACTCCTTTCTCTGAGGGAGGGAGGTTTCTACAGCCATTATTTCCTGGTCTGCAAAAAAGATGGGACGATGCAACCAATTTTAGATCTGCGTTATCTGAACCGTAATCTTCAGACATACAGGTTCAAGATGTTGATGCTCAAACTTTTCGTTCCACAGATTCAGTTTGAGGACTGGTTTGTGACGATAGATCTAAAAGACGCATATTTCCACATAGAAATATTACTCAGTCACAGGAAGTTCCTGAGGTCTGCGTTTGGGGGCAATGCACACCAATACCGGGTTCTTTCCTTTGGTCTAGCTTTATCCCCTGGCACCTTCATGAAGTGAAGTATTAAACTACCTGGACAACTGGTTAATTCCAGCGTGATCCAGGGAGTTGGCGATTCAACATCAAGATTTTGTTCTCATTCACATGAGCAGCTTGGGACTCTGGTTCAACCTCAAGAAAATTACATTTTTCTCCTATTCAAAGGATGACTTTTTTAGGGGTTATATGGATTCAAATACAATGAGGGTGTATCTATCCCCAAAACACATAGGGTCAATCCATTGTTCAACATTGAACAAGATAAAGCTGGGTCTGGGCATCCCCTCCAGTCTCTATGAGAGACTTGTGGGGCTTATGGCAGCAGCAGAGAATGTCATACCATCAGGCCTATTGCACATGAGACCGTTTCAGTGGTGGTTGAAACATTGTGGGTTCCCTGCAAGGATTTCATCCAATACAGCGGTGGTCTCATATATCAACCACCATGGAGGGTTATGTTCGTGCCCCATGTTCAGGCAGGTGTAACTAATTCTTCTCTGGGCAGAGGGAATGTTTTTGTCAGTAAGTGCAATGTACATTCGGGGCAACTGGAATGTGGGGTCAGACATATTGTCAAGGCAGGGTCTGAGGCCCGGGGATTGGAGGCTCCATCCAAAAGTGGTGGAGTCCATATGGTGGAGATTTGGCCAAACGGAAGTGGATGTGTTCGCCTCCAAGGAGACAACACACTGCCCACAGTGGTTCGCCCTCACTCCTCCCACACCAGTGCTGGACGCCCAGGTCACAGCTGTACGCCTTTCCCCCGATGGCTCTGCTCGCACAAGTTCTAGCGAGAGTTCAGCTTGAATATGGTTATCGGAGATAATATGCCTGCTGGACAGCACTCCCAGGGAGAATCCCGTTCCCAGAGATCTACTGTCTCAAGCCACAGGGTTAATTTATCACCCTCTGCCGGAACTATGGAAAGTATGGGTCTGGCCCCTGAGGGGCACTAGCTCATAGATTCTGGTCTCTCAACTGAGTTTGTAGAGACCATGTTAAACCAGCACTTAAAATTCTAGTTGATCCCTGCAATAATCTATTTTTAAAATATCTAAAATATCTAATAAAAAGTTGATCTATTATCATCATGTATATTTCCATTTATTCATTAGGCAGAGACTTTTATTACAGCTGGTTTACAAGTGAGTCAGAATCCAAGCATAGGTTTTTGCTCTTAAGGCAGAATCTATTCAAATCATTTTGCAGTAGTTAATTTTGTTTTATCAGGTCACCATTCACATTTTCAGCACCTGCCTTCTAGAACTTATTGCCCTGAACTTGGCACCTCTTTTGAAAATCTAATTTGTCAATTTCTTTTCTGGTCTGGCCTTTTAGAACAGGACATTATCCATCCCACTCCGGAAGGTACTGCTCTCATTTCTTGGTCTTGGTCTAGCTCATGGTCTTATGACAGACCTAGTTAAGCTGTGACAATCCAGAGCTTGGGCCAGGCAGCAGACAAACAGGCCAAACTGACCATCTGATAGCTGTTTTAAAGCATCACTCAAGTTCCACAAAATTGAGATGGTTAGTTCTCTGAGCTAAACAAAAACAAAAATATCTCAGAAAGTCTAGTAATCAAATGAACATAAAGTTAGACCATACCAATTCACAACTTTTGATCTCCAGCTAGGTCTGCTAAATATTAGATCTCTTATATCTAGAGCACTTACTGTATGTTACATTAAAATATAACTGTGTTGCTGCCCTGGTTTCATCCCGAGCTCAGGTTACTATATGTGTGGAGTTCTGCACGTTCTTACCATGATCATGTGCGCTTCCTCTGGGTTCTCCAGTTTTCTTCCACTGTCCAAAACATGCAGCTAGGTGGATTGGCTACAATCAATGGTACAATGGTACAATGGATGGTATATTGGAATGAATTAATTGTACATTTACATTTATTCATTTAGCAGATGCTTTTTTCCAAAGCGACTTACAAATAAGGAAATACAAGCAAAGCAATATATCAGGCAGAGAAAAAAACAAGTAGTGCTACCATGCAAGATTTATAATTGAGTTCTAGAGAAGCAAAGTGCACAGAGTAGAGGTGTAAGAGTAAGTATTTATTTATTTTTTTTAAGTAATGCGGGGTTGGATATTTTAGGGGTTAGTTATGTGCTCACGGAAGAGGTGGGTCTTTAGCTGTTTTTTATTTAAATAGTGACAGATTCTGCTGTCCGGAACCAAAGCAAGCGGTAAAGGACTGTCTATTTCAGGTGAGCCACTTAAGATCAATCTTTCATCAGGGCTTGGATTCAGGCTTATGTAACACACCTGATTCATCTATTCCTGTTTATTAACAAAACCATATGTTTCCAATTAACACTGGAACAAACCTCTGCAGGAGGGAGCAAGCATGTCTAACTCTTGATTGCTTGGCTCAGGAATTGATGCAATATGAGAATGTGAATCAAGCTGTGGATACTTAAAGGCTGAATTGAGTACTTTCAACAACAAAAATGTTGCTAAAGCTGGATTATACGACTGACCAAATTAGTCATTGCTTCAAATTACAGTCTTTCAAAAGAAACAGCTTGCAGCTGATGTTTCTCTGTCCATATAATTAATTCAGTTCTTTTACTTTAAAGCTACACAAACAAGCAGACTTTAAGTATTAAAATTTTGTAATTAGAAACTTGTTTAAACTAAGGTTTATCATAAGTTTTGATGAGGAATGTAATATTTTTATGTGAACCATTCGACCACAAATTCCATTTTTATTGTACTGTGTTCAGCTACGGTATGTTGTTCCATGTGCGACCTGGTGCTTATTGTGTGAAGCACAACAAATTAATTTCAATTCTTAGAACTGTGCCTGCAGTATACCATGTGATCGCACGTGATGAATTGCGTCATACCGCATGAAAAACGCGCATTCTTAAAGGCCACATCTATATGTAATGAATGTATTCAATTATACCTTTTCATCTTGGAATGATTAAGAACATATAAGCTAGACCTAGTGGAGTGCTTGCCAACATACATTCATGCTTAGTGTAAAATCTTAAATCCATTCTACTGAAGTTCTGAATATAGCAAGTGGGAACATTTTTCTTTCTAATTTCTGAACTTTGGTCAACTTCTGAACTGTGTTCAACTTCCACTCAGATTAATGTAAGCTAATCAGTTCCAATGATATTAGACAGCAGTATCCTGGAAGGAGTATCATGGAAAGCAGATCAGAAGAATAACCAGAAGGTTAGTGTATAGTATTTTTTTTTTTCATATTGTAATATTAATACTATTTGAGATCTGGATGTACTACTCAGGAAAAATAATCTTTCTGGTAAGTTTTGAACTGCATCCAGTTGTATGGGAAATTTGGGCACCTTGGTTCAAATTAAATATTTGATTTTTTTAAGTGAAAAGAAGTAATACAATCTCTGCAGCCAACTATATAGAACAATAACATTTTCTGATAATATTAATGCACGGTTACTTTATATTGGATCATTAAAAAAAAAAAAAAGTAATCATGGCATGTGCAAAAGTTTGAACACCCTACTTAGTCAAAGAGTTCCATTTTTTATATAATAAGTAAGCAGAACTTGTTTCCAAAATGCCTCTGAATCCATGTATCATTTGTTCTTTTCATATTCAAGTATGAACCAAATATCAGAAAATCAAAAAATGGCTTGTTATTTTATTATTCATTTACAAATCCAAAACGAAAAAACTAATAACAAGTTGTTTCGTGGTATTTAAGGGAGTCAGACGTGTATCCCTCAGAGAGGACTGCAGAAACATTTTACAGTCAAATTCTACAGTCAGGGTCATTGGAGTTTAAGCCTGCTTTAGGGATAGCATTACTAGCACATGCCGTTAGCTTTGAAGCATTGTGCTTTGAAGCGTTTTGCTCTGCAGCTGATTTCATTTGAGTTTTTAATGTTCTGTTGAAGAATGTTGTCAGAATGTCTGAAAAAAGCAACGGAGGCACATATTACAATGTGCTATGTTTTGTTTTATGATGTGTAAATGGTTTAGTAGATAATATTGGAAATACCTGCAAAGTGGTGCATAAACTGGTTTTCTTCAAACCCTGTGGAGTTATTCTCCTGGTTAAAAAGTAATCACAAATAAATGCAATTACAGAATAATAATAAAATCACAATTTATATGAATTACAGTCAGATTTGTAAATCTGCAACTGTGATTGTAAGCTAAAATTTGCATTTTGCATTCACTTTATTACAGCTATAAATGTTCATTTACAGATTTACACTATATTAACATTGTGATTGTTAATTACACCTTATGTACTTAGAGTATACAGTGTGCTTTTTACTGGTAGCTCTGGAGACTATCCCGGGAACACAAAGCATGAGGTGGGAATACACCATGGATGGGACACCAGTCCACTTCCAGTACACTGGATCCCAAATATCAGATAACAAGTTGAACATCTTCCAAAATTATATACTGGGTGCCCTGTAGTTGGATGGTAGTGTTGGATGGTAGCAAATGCTTAGAGGATCTTGAAATAATTTTTCATATTTAGTATCATATACTGTTAATATCCTATAAAAGTATTTGCATTGACCTATGTAGAGGTCAATAAACCTTAACTCCATTAGCTAGCTCACTGGGTAAGTGAAAGCTCTAGTATGCTGCACTGTGTTTGTGTGCTTAAAAAAGTTTAAAAGTCTGTTGGCTAACAATTTGGTTTTGCACTTCTTTGCACAAAAAAGAGATTATTCATGTCTGGCCAATGTCTTCATGTTTAAATGGCAGGTTTTTGTGGTGCAATATATTGTATTTTTAGATGATGTCCTCAGTTCATGTGCGTAGTTTGATTTAAAAAAGAGGTGACATCACAGTATCAAGATGTTTTGCTCCATCAAGAATATTATGTTAAAACAAATGTATCCAATGAATTGTTTTCTTTTGTGAAAGTCAAAGCCTACTTGTCTGCCAAGCAAATGTGAATGAAAAACTGACAGTCTAGTTTTTACTTGACCAAATTAGTGTTTATTCTGAGCATTCAGGGAAGTGATTTGTCCAATCTTGATATATTTTGAATATACAATGGGTTAGATTCTGTGAGCAGTGTGACCCCATGAAAATTTGAAATTAAATCACAATATAACATAGTGGCTGTGTCCGAAAACGCGTACTTCCCTACTACACAGTAGGTGAAAAGCAGTACACCAGAAGGGTAGTATGTCCGAATTCTCAGCAAGCGAGAAATACTCGGATAGAGTACTGCTTCCGGAGTGATTTTGCAATATGCAACCGATGGACACTACACTAGTCAAAAATCCCATAATGCAACAGGACTGGTGCGGACAAGCTCTGAAAAAGAAATCGCAGAGACAGCATGTGAGCTCTTTTTAAGTATTAAACCTTGGCTAAACAGGACTCAAATAAATTTTGAATAAACTTGTTGAAGGTTTAAACAAGAAAACAGTTGTTACAGCGTTTGAAACCTTTTTGGTGCTCTCCATCATGCCTTAGCGAGCCAAGCTAATGGCAATGAATTTACCTCAGTCTGTTAACACTGCCCACATTAAATTGCTAATTCAGTTAACTTTCCTGATGTGCATTTTGCCGTTAATGCGGTTGCTTTAATCTGGTGGTCCCTTTAAGATTTTTGTGTTTATGATGACATTGAAGGTCACATGACAGTGCCAACATTGCAGTTGAAGTATGTCCGGGATTGTATGCATACTACACACACATACTGATTAGTACGTACTGTTTCAACAGCCGTGCTGTAGGTAATGCATCGAATGGAGTAAGTACTGTGTCAGTACGCGATTTCGGATGCAGCCAGTGTTTAAGAACCAATAGACACAAACAAAGGAGTATAAACACTTACTAACAAGAGAAAACTGGTCCAGGTGTGACAAACTAAATGCAAGTGCAAACAATAATCTAGGAGGAAGGACTAAGGCGGAGCAGGGAGATGGTTCAAAAGTAAACAGGAAACAAAACAGGAAGTGTTCATGAGAACTAGTTACAGACCTCAGCAAGTAATCATTGTGGTGCACACACACATGCTTTGCATCTGTGCCAAAACATAATGAATATGCTTAATACATGCTTGTGTACATGTTTTCTAACTTTCTTCTTGCCCGTAAATCAACTGATGCAGATGAGACTCAGGCAGTTGATCCTGGAAACACATAACTGAATGGCAGTGTTTTCACATCTGGAATCCATGCACAGGTCTGAAGACCAAAAAAGACACATGCTATAATTGTTTTCTACCCCCCTAAAGACTCAATTGTACATAAGACAATAAAAGGGTCAGTAAAAAGACTGGCCTGTCATACAGACCCTCTAATGAATAAGAGAATAAGAGTGTTTTCTGGGAATGTATCATGGATTATTGATAGCATTCAATTGTGTTATGAGAGAAGAATATTTAATAGCTCTTTGGATCTGCAATTTCAGATGTAAAATTTGAGCACACATCTGTAAACACTTTCAGTGGTCAGGAAAACAGCTTTGTTTCATCAAAAAGGAATGTGTTCGTATTCCTCTTTTCTCTTTTCTAGGAGTCTACAGGCACCTAAAACACCTTCAGACAATCACAAAAACGTATTTACTGATTAAATATGAAACTTGGTTGTCAACTAATCAGGAAATGATTAGGTAGTAGATTGGTCTGGTGAGTGAGAACACTTTTATTTCAATCATGTGAGGTTCACCCAAGGTGTTTGTGTAGCATGCCTCAGACTAAAATGAATCCCTTCTGTTCTCCTCATACACACATCTTGACCCAGACAAAACTCCACATGTGCCTCTGTGTGTGTGAGTTTCCTCTCCAGGTTGTGTGAGAGACACACAGCAGGTCTGCACTGTGATAGATGGCTTTGTTTCTCAGCCTCTCTGAGATTGCTATGTGTTTCTGAAGACACTTGCTCAAGAAGCATTAACAGCATTAATTGTAGAAACTATTTCATATGTTGCTCCAAAATGTGTACATATCTTTCTGCATTAATGGCCCTCACAGATGTGCAAGTTACCCATGCCATGGGCACTGACACACCCCCATACCATGACAGACGGTGGGTTTTGGACCTGATGCTGATAACAGCTTGGATGGTGCTTTTCCTCTTTGGCCCAGAGAACATGCCGGCTGTTTTGTCCAAAAACCATTTGAAATTTCGACTTGTCGGACCACAAAACACGATTCCACTGTGCTACTGTCCATCTCAGATGAGACCGAGCCCAGAGACGTCTGCGGTGCTTCTGGACAGTGTTGATGTATGGCTTCTGCTTTGCATAGTAAAGCCTTAACTTGCATCTGTGGATGCAGCGGCGAATGGTGCTGACTGACAAAGGTTAACCAAAGTATTCCCGAGCCCATGTCAGGATATCCATTACAGACTCATGACGGTTTTTAAGACAGTGATGTCTGAGGGATCGGAGATCACGCGCATTCAGAAGCACAGAGATTTTACCAGATTCCTTGAAACTTTTAATTATATTGTGCACTGTAGAAGGTGAAACTCCCAAAATCCTACTGATTTGTCTTTGGGGAATGTTGTTCTCAAAGTGTTGGCTTATTCGCTGATGCATCTGTTGGAAGATCAGCGAGCCTCGACCCATCCTTGCTCTTGAAGGACTAGGCCATTTTGGAGGCTCCTTATATACTATGATTAGATGATTGCCTCACCTGTTTCACATCACCTTCTTATTTCAACTTGTCACATCGCTATTAGTCCTAAATTGCCCCTGTCCCAACTTTTTTTGGAACGTGTTGCATGCATAAATTTCAAAATAAACATTTATCTTCTTCAAAAAACTATGCAGTTGATTAGGTAAAACATCAAATACATACTTGACTTGTATTTATACATTTTTGTTTAAATACAAGTCAAAGAACATTTATAGGTCACTCCTCTTTGTTTGTTTTTTTTTAGCATTTTCTATACTGTCCCAACTTTTTTGGACTCGGGGTTGTAAGTCAAGTCCAAGTAAAAAAAGAAAAAGAAAAAGGATTCTTGTGGACTGATGAGTGGAACTATGGCTTAAGGTTACATTTGGGTCTTATTGATAATCTTTTTTCCCGGTGCAGTTTGTTGTCATATTCTGGTGCTTCAGCAATAATAAAACACAATGAAATTAAATTGCAAACACATTATCAAATTCAAATGACAAAGTAACAGCCTAGTCAGTGTCGAGGCGAACAATCTACACTTCATAAATATTTTCTATATCAGCAGTGATAATAAATGGAATTCATAACACATATACAGGTTAATGTTGTGACGTCAGTGTTTTCAAAAACAAATGTTCTTATTTACAGTAAGTGACACAGCGTTTACATTGCACCACGGGGTTGGGGGTTCAAATCCCGCCTCCGCCCTGTTCTCCCCTTGCTTCTGGTTTTTCCGCCGCTTCCTCCAGTCTCCTCCCCAGTCCAAAGACATATGCTGTAGTGTCCAATTTGTCTGTAGTGTCGGAATGGGTGTGATTGCGCCCTGCAAGGGGTTGGCACCGCATCCAAGGTGTCCCCTGACTTGTGCCCCGAGTTCCCTGGGATAGGATCCAGGCTCCCAATTGACCCTGTGTACAGTAGGATAAGTGGGATGAAACATAGATGGATATATAGGGCTATATTCTCAATAGTTATATGCAATATTTGAGAACTTGAGATGAGCAATATCTAACACTAGTCCTATGCTAATGGATGATTATCCCTTGGTGTTATGTACATGACATATTTCAGAGCACTTAATTTTGGCATTTGCTAGATTGCACTGTTCTGTATGTGATATGACATATGTATGATGTATATGATGCATTGTTCTTGCACTGAGTCCTGTGTAGCTTATAGATCCAGTATCAAAACCAAAACATGATTGATTCTTTTCTGGTATCTGATCCAGTGCACAAGAGTTTTGCTTTCAGCAGGCGGTCCAATTTCCGTTCCTTAACTTCTGCAATCCATCAACATATGAGCTCTGAACTTTTTTTCTGTGGGTCTTCTTTTGAATTGCATGTTTTTGCATTGCACTGCAGTAAATGAGGAACAGAAAACTAGGCAGTTTATGTAACAATATTCAAGGTGCTCATTTCAAAGAGAGCATAATGAATGGAGACCCTGCTCAAACAGAACTGTGTTTTTTTCCGGTCTCTTCTCCATTTCCTTCCCACCCATAACGTGTTTTCTATCAGGCTGGATCACCCTTTATCGACCTTTCCAGAGCATCCAAAAGCATTTGAAAAAAAAAAATCAGCTCTACCGGAGACTCTGCACCATACTTGACCATGCTTTCTGTTAGAAACCTGGAATTAGATGCAAAGTTCAAAACCATGTCATTCCATACTAAACATCTTACGTAACATACAGTACACCTATTTATATTTAACTCAATGATTTTTCAACATTTCTGACAATGACAATCATCTATCAATCCTGTGCAAATGCCTTTGGCAACGGAATCGGAGGTTATATCTGAGTCAAAAACAATGCAACGTTTTTTCCCCACATATGGGCCACAAGGTGTTTTGACATATGGGAGTAGTTGAACAAGATTATTAGTGTGACTGGTTGAACAAAATAAAATTACTCCTGACTTCCTTTTGTTTAACTGGAGGAAACTGAAAGGAACGAGGTGCTATCTATCTTTAGTAATCCTACTGCATATGACAACTCTTCTTAAATGTATTTATTTATTAGCATTTATCAGAGAGATGTATTCAGAATGCACAAAGAGACTGAACATAAAATGGTAAAAGGTCTGCACTTATATAGCGCTTTACACTGTATCTCATTCACCCATTCACACACACCAACGGTAGCAGAGCTGTCAAGCATCAGGAGCAACTTGGGGTTCAGTGTCTTGCCCAAGGACACTTCTGCATGTGGAGTCATGTGGCCCAGGAATCTAACTGCTAACCCTACGATTAGTGGACAACCCCCTCTACCACCTGAGCCACAGCCGCCCCATACCACATACCACTGACTACAATTCACTACTACAATAAATGGTTTTATTATATGTATATATAGTATATTCAGTTTACTGTATTATAATGTGTCTTGAATGTAAACAAAATAGCCCATTATATTGAAAGAAGCATTCACTCCTGTTGCTGTGAAATTCCTAAATGAGTTCTTTTGGAATTAGACACGGTTATAGTGTCAATTTTTTTTTGTTTGCTAATGAATAAAATGAATCATTAGCATTTTGTAAGTTTATTGTTCCATTTTGCCCCTTATAAGAATAACAGTGACTAGCTCTTTCCCCCCCCAGTTATATTAAGGTCCACAAAGCAATGTAGTTCCTCATTCCAGGTGTCATTCTTTAGCCCTGTATGTCTTGGTCCCTTGCAACCCATGGAATACACTACCAACAGCCACTTTCATTGTGGATTAAGCTCCTGAATTCACTGTGAAGTCACTGGTACATTTCACTGTTTTTATCACTCCGCTTGTCTGTGTTTACTGCATGAAAGTCCAATATAGCAACAATTCATTAAAGCTGTTACTATAGGCTGCCAGTCAGACAACAGCCAATACTGTTTCCAGCTGTGGCTTCTTTGTGAACTATTTTCATTGACAGAGAAAAAAAAAAAACATATTGTGTCTGAAATGTCAGTTTGTCTATATTAATTTCTTGTTTATAGAACTGTTGTATAAAAGCAATATTACACTTGCAATTATGCTGTTGTACTGATTGTGTTGATACTCTACTTCAGCATGCTTGCTAATTTGATATTGCTTAATTGTTTTGTTATTTTCATTTGAAATTTTTTGTAAGTTGCTTTGGAAAAGTATCTCTGCCAAATGTGATTAAAGATGCAATACATAGGTATATGCCAATCTATGAACATGTGTATGCAAGAGCAATCCCTTAGAGAGAGATTCCCTACCAAGTTTTCCATCATCAGATTGGTGGGGGATTTTGGGGATCTGCTGAAAAAGCGCCTTGTGATTGGCTTTGACCTCTATGTTGAATTCATTATATTATGCATTTTATTTCATGACACAGCTGCAACAGATTTACTGTTGAAGTAACTAGGGGAGGTAATTTTTCATCATCAGATTAAATTATTCATAAGGAACAAGAGTTTCAGTTGCTAAATTGTCCAACTAAATGCAGTTTTGTTTGCTGGTGTGTGCCGTCCTTGATGGGGTGGACAGAATAATGGAAACTTACAACAATATTATCCAGCAGACCATTTGAATAACACAATAATCTATAGTTGGTCCTAGACCTGCATTATAAAGTGCATCTGTTGCTGTAAAATTGCCTTGTGTTTGTTGGCTGCTACATGACCATGCAGAGCAATCAATGGGCTTAATGATTTCCACAAGACGCCCACCCATACGATTATGAATCCTCCACCATTCTTAATAGTTGGCAGCAGATACTGTGGATTGAAGGCATCCGTAAAGCTTCCTTCAAACATAAATCTGTCCAGATGTAGGAAATATGGTGAAAGCCAATTAATCAGACCATATAAATTTTTTCCATTGCTCTGGGGTCAAGGTTCTGTGCTCCTTACACCAAGTTAAAGGTCTTTGCACACTGGTCTTTGATGCAAAAGGTTTCTGAATAGCAGCGCTGCCATGAATTACAGCTTATGACACTCATTTTGTTGAAAGATGCTCATTTAATTTCTGTTACTATACTTAAATATAAGCTTGATGTATTTATACTTATCTTGAGTATAATTTAAATACTTATTTTCTCGATTACATTAAATGCCCTTGGGTTAGGGTTATGGATGCCCTTATCCAGAGCGACTTACATTTGTACAACTGAGCAGTTGAGGGTTAAGGGCCTTGCTCAAGAGCCTAGCAGTGGCAGACTGGCAGTGCTGAGATTTGAATTCAGAACCTTCCGATCAGTAGTCCATAGATTTTGTTTATTTGCATGATATTTTACTCCTGATTACTTCATTAGCAAACTGTGTATCATTAGTCATGCATATGACCAACAAACTTTCAGAGATAAATTATAAAACTTACTTTAAAGATGAAACCAAGACATTAACTTAATGTAATCAATTAAAAACATTTGATTACAATTTTTTTTTTAAGCCATTTTACTTTCATTCGAGAACATTTTTGGCTGGATATATCTACCGTCACTTTTACCCTTACAATGTTAATTAATATTACAGTTTTGTTGTGAAGAAAGGTTTTATAGGAATACATGGTATACATGGATCCGTTTGTTTAAAGAGATCTTCTCAACAGAGTAAACATGGGAAGATTTTAGAATGAATTATGCTTAAGAATGATATATTTGATAAATTAATGAAGGGAAATACTAAAAAAGGGGGGGGGGGGGGGCTTCTTAAAGTTTAAATCTGCCAGTTAAAAAAATAGTCATCGTGTTAAGTGTATCTTGCCCCCAAAGTGTAGGCATGCTATGGGACACGCTTAGGAACATGGGACACTTATGTGATCTGAGAGACAAAACCTCTTCTATCATGGGTAAGTGTAAAGCCCAATGACTTTTTACTAGGCCCAGATGTTCATATTTACGACCTAATTACAGATTCCTTTGAACCTGCTGCCATCTCTTTTCAGATTAAACTCAATAAAGTGGCAAGGCTGCTGGTTTCCATTAACCCCCCCATAGTAACATTAATTAAGTCAATGCCATTCTTTCCAAAGAGCATCTGTTTAGCAGGACACAAATGCAAATTTGCATAAGCAGCATGTGTAATAACTTCTGAATCTAGTGATTTGATTTGATTTACTGTTGAACTTTATATACAAACTTTATAACATGTCTGCATGGTAAAGAAATAATATATAGTTTGGGATCAACCTGTCTGTTGTATCAACCATCATTCATCAGACCTAACACTCTGTTAATTATACCCACTTACTGACACACCAATTACAGTGTAGAAACTACACTGTAATTACCATGTAGTGGATTACTGAAAGTGCACTTATGTCTGAAATAATACTGGACC
The DNA here is from genome assembly GCF_023375685.1 of Ictalurus furcatus. Taxonomy (NCBI): domain Eukaryota; kingdom Metazoa; phylum Chordata; class Actinopteri; order Siluriformes; family Ictaluridae; genus Ictalurus; species Ictalurus furcatus. Next base: position 13,906,480 of record NC_071279.1, read on the forward strand.
CATTAATTCCCACAATGCACTGCAATACATAATGTCCAAAAGAGATACAGAATTCCTATAATGCATCATAGTTTAGGAGATACTCTGAGCTTATATGGCAAATACCATGAGGTTATAGACACAAATAATATATGTTGCATACACAGAAGCAGGGACAAAATTATTATATAAAATTATTAGAAACAAATTATGAGGAATTGCCACCTCACAGCTCCAGGGTCCCCTGTTCAATCCTGCTTAATACATTTCTCATATTTTCACCCATGTTCAGGTGGGTTTCTTACATATTCTCCATTTTCCTCCAACTGTCAAAAACCATGCAGATACAGTAAGTGGATTGGCAATGCTAAATTGTCTAAATTGGGGGACACCATGGGCACTTTCTTCTTAACACAATATCAAGGAGCACCATCTACTACATGTGTCCTACCACTATACTACCTTGTCCCTGGTTTCTCAATACGAATAACTGTATAGTATCCTTAAACAATAACGCATGGACTACCCCCCTGCACATTAGAAAAGCAGCTGGACCAAATTTTATCATTCCTTTCCACTGCTAAACCACTATCAGTTTTTTTAAACCAACCACTCCATCTACAAGCTGTTTGTGTTTGCTTTAAGACGTACATACTCATAAAAATCATAGTTAATGAAAACAATTACTGCAGACCAGTTGCATTGCTATCTGTATTGATGAAGTCATTCAACCAATCTTGGCATATTTCAAATTCTACCTGACTCTGCAGTTTGCCTGGTTAGCGAACAGGTCAGTGGATGACATAGTAGTGTGTCTAACCTTCATATACCAGCACCTTCAAACCCCTGGAACATTTGTGGCTATCCTTTCAACACCATCATCCCATATCCGCTAAAAAAAGAAACTCACCAAGTCTATTCTGCATGTTTCCATTTGCCAGTGGATTGCTGACTTCCTGTCTGGCAGCAAACTGTGTGTGACTGGGCTGTCTCTAACCATCAGTACTGTTGCACCACAGGGCTGTGTAACCAACCTCCCCAACCCCCCTTTCTGCCCCAATTCTTTATGTGCACATACTGTAACTGTGCCACTAGTGAGCCATCAAACAAACTTCTCAAGGTTACGAATGCTAGCACCTCAATTAGACTAATATCCAAAAACTATGAGTCCATATATGAGTCCAAGCTTCAATACACTACATTGTTATAACCTTTAGGGGGGGGAAACGTCTTACCTCACAGTTGTTATAAATAGCTCAGACATGGGCCTAGTTGAGTCACTTCTGGGCACAATACGGTCACAGAACCTCAAATACAGCTACAACATGAGCTCTATTACAAAAGCGTCCCACAAGGGCTTATTCTTCCTTTACCCGCAGGCAACACTGGTACAGTTCTGCACAGTCATCACTGAAATCATCTTAATGTCAACCATAACAGTGTGATTTGACACTTTGTCTGCTATGGCCAAGGGCAGGCTGCAGCACATAATCTATGCCTCTGAAAAGAGTAAATACACTTTACCACCCATTCAGGATAATGCACTTTATTCAACCTCAATCCAGCAACTTCATGTCCATGGTAAGGAAGCGAGCAGGAAAGATCATAACTCACCCTTCTGACGTGGGTCACTATTTCTTTCAGAAATGAACCTCTCTCAAACCAACATGCAGATGCACTCTGTAATCAGTTCAATTGAACTTGAAATGTACTACTTATCATACTCTGAGAACTGTACATTTCATAGTTTGAGTGTCTTGCTTACACAGCTGAACATTTATACATTCAAAATATTTCAATTATTTTGCTATTTGCACACTCTGCACTAGTTGGATACCATATGGGTGCAATTTGTATGGCTTTTCATGGTTACTTTTTATCATCTGTGCTTTTTGATTGACTAGTTGATATGGATCTTATGTATATATTGTGCCTTCATGAGCAGTGCTGGGTTTGTCAAATATAGCACTTTGTACCAAGGCCAAAAAGTTATTTTTCCATGTTTGCAGGTATGAGTCTCCTACTTTTGGCAAACCTCAAATGGAGTTTCATATGGCATTTTTCCCCAATAATGGCTTTATTCTCTCCATTCCTCCATAAAACCTGGCTTTGTGGAGTAAACAGGTTGATCTCTGAAAAGCTTCTGTGATCTGAGCTGTGGATCCCTCACTGTAAAAAAGAAAAAAAAATTGACTTAAAATTTACACTGCACAGCTTTATTGAGTTTACTCAACGCAAGGTTAAAAATTTAGTTAAGTGAACATCTTTGCTTAAAAGTTGAATAAACTCAAAAAAAAAAAAAAAAAAAAAAAAAAAAAAGAGCTGTGCAGCAAGTTGCCTTGAAATTTTAAGTCAATTCAACTTAACATTTTTACAGTGCTCTAGCTCCAGCAGAGTTACTTTGGCCTTTTGGGTTCTTTAATAACGGATTCAGTGGTGCTTAGTGGGATAATTTGATTGTGAAGTCTTGCCAATTCCATACTTGCATACATTCTAAGCTTTGTTTGGCCCTGGTAGTTTTACATGTCTCTAAACCCTTGCCTGTTCTTTTGACTACTCTTTGGATCAAACACTGTCATTTGTTCTCTGATCATGGTTTGACTCGTCTACTATATCTTTTTGGATTGTGGTACTTGTCAGTAAAGACTTTCTGCATCATAGGAAGCACTGTTTCCAAAGTTTCTCTGGGGTTTATTGCTTTAAAGTTGGACTTTGATCCAAAGTTTTTCTTTGCAGCTTTTCATCAATTAAATGTGTATAGAAACTGTTTTATTTGTGGTTTTTGCTTCTATCGAATGAGATAATTAGAGACAACCCAACACAAGCTAACAAAGGTAATGGAAACAAAAGCATTTATATTTATGAAGACATGGCATTCATGCCATAGCTTGTAAACTATTGCAGATGTGGAGGAGGTGTCTAGAGTTAGAGGTTTTACACTTTAGGTGTATGCAATATTGAACAAGAAACAAAGAGTTGAGGAAATGTCAATGTCAAATATTGAGACGAACCCCTACTTGGCTCATTTCTCAAATTCTTTTCTGCAGTTCATAGGTTCATAGACAAGTGCATATTACCTTCAAACTTAATTACCTCAGCATGTGTATTTGATATTCTGGCTCTCATGTGTTACTGCCCACACATCAAACTGACCTTGGAAAACAATATTGTCTATAAAAGAAAATCTTTCCCTTTTTATGGAGATTTGATTGCCTAATTTCATATTAATTAGCTTAGCTGTTCCCTGGCTCCTGATTCTCAGCAACTGTGAACTTTTTATGTGGAAAATATATATCTTGATTTGCACAGCTTTCATCCCAATTAGACATTTTATTTTCTCCTAATATCCATGATTAACTAGGCCAGTCTACCCTCCATTGTGGCTTGAATGACCTTCAATTGCTTCCAAAATGGTAGAAACATCAGGGAAGTTACAAATTTGCTAACACAGACCAACTACAGTCTTGCATGCATGTAATCTAATATGGCATTTATAGTTGATAGTCATGAATCATGCAACCAAAATATATTCAAATGAAAGTCAAGTACTAAAAAAAAGCTTGTCATGTTTTTATGTGAAAATTAACTTATTATTTATCTAAAACTATTAGAAGATGAGTCTCATTTTAAAGCAACTATACCATTTTGCCTGAAAACAGCATTCAGTTTCTGTAAGTTTGCTAGTCATATCCATGACTAATGCTACATAGTTTGCTAATAAATGAATCAAAAGTAAAAATACCGTATCATGAAAATAACCAGTATTTACTATTAGATAGAATTTCACATACTACCTAACCAGTTCTGTTAACTATTAAAAATTGATGCAAATCTAACCTGGCATTAGCAAAGAAAACAGGCTAACTTAATTAAATATAGCCAGGTTAAGTAAGTAAATTGGGGAGGGGGGTAAGATTAATAATAAAAAAAATACCTCAACTACCTTCTAGGGAGGGATGTGCCTGATTTTATAAGAGTCTTTGTTTACTCCAGCATATTGAAACATTTTACAGAGGTAGGGTAGGGGCATTCAAGAGAACTCTACATTTTCTACATTTGAATTTCACTCGATGCTAAACTGAACCCATTTGATCCATTTATAGCATAGTCATTCGCTCAATGAGATGTGATGAGTACTTAAGAGTAATGAATAGGTCTAAACAAAACAGAATTAGATAGCTTTTTTTGTAAGTGTAGTTAGAGTAAAAAGTACTCAATTTAAATAATACTAACAATATAATTTTTTTATAAAGTGTAAATGCATCAAAATAATACTTAAGTGTCACAATGGCAAGACTCGATTGAAAATGGCAGACAAAACAAGGCAAATCCAACTTGTTTTCAACAAGCGTGCAAGGGGTCAAGTGAACAGCAAACCACAACCAAAATTGAAGTCAAAGCACAAACAAGATTTAAAAAACAAAACAGGAATATCATGCACAAAGAACAGACTCAGATTCAACACTAAGCAAGTTAGGAGCAAAACTTGTATGACTGAATACAGGTGAGTCAGTTAGAAGTCTGGTGATTGGGTTCTGGTGAATGGATGACGTGTTTGAACATGTGATGTGGTTTGTAGTTCACTAAGTCCAATGTGGAAGTGATATGTTGAAAGGCAGAATTCTGGGAGTTTGAGTTTTTTTTTTAAATTGTGACATTAAGTATTTAAAAATAAGTATAATTACTCAGTGTGTTCCTTCTCTGATTCTCAGGAAAATTCTCAGGAATTTTGTTATTCAGCCTGTAAAAATAAAATACCTGTCAAAATTCAGAAAAAAGTGATTCCAATGTGCAATTATATTCATTTGTGAGGACATTTAGTTAAATTTTTTTATACAGTCACCTCCAAAAGTATTGAAACAGCAAGGCCAATTCTATTGCTTTTGCTATACATTGAAGACATTTGGGTTGTTTGTTAAACAACTTAAAAGAGGGCATCTTTGGTGGCAGATCACCCAATTTTTTTAGGTGAGCAAAAGTATAGGAAAATATAGTCTTAAAGTAAGTGAAAGTAGTTGATTGCATATCCCTTGCTTCCAATAACTGCATCAAGCCGGTGACCCACTGACATCACCAAACTGTTGCATTTTCCTTCTGTGTTGCTTTTTCAGGCTTTTGCTGCAGACCCTTTTAGTTGTTTTTTGTTTGAGGGGTTTCTCCCTTCAGTCTCTTCTTCACACTTTGGCCTTTCCATCACTTTGCTAGAGGTTAATCTTGGTTCCAGAACCTTTTCTCTGTATTTCTTTGCAAATTCCAATCTGGCCTTCTGATTCTTTCTGCTCATGAGTGGTTTGCATCTTGTGGTATGGTTTCTAGATTTCTGCACATGAACTTTTCTTTGAATGGTGTATTATCATACCCTCACCCCTGCCCTGTGGAGGTTGTTGGTGTTCTCTGGTCTTCATGTTGGTTTATCCTTTTTAACAACAGATGCAGTCTTCACAGGTGAAACCTAGGGCTCAGACCAAGAGTAGACATTCACAGCTATTAATTCTTTAAACAATCAATTTAACAGGGCACACCTGGGCAGCAAAGTTACATGCTACAATATTTCTGATCACTTGAAAAAAAATGGATGGGTTCAAATAAAAGGTGCCATGTTCTAAGTTGCTTAACACATCTAGAGGTAAATATGAGGAAATTAATGTTGAAATTTTTATCTATCATCTCATATTTATCTTTTGATCAACCCCAAATGTCTTTAACAGCGAAAACAATAGAACTGGCCTTGCTGTTCCAGATACTTACAGACAGATACTTACTGGATTAGTTCAGCTCAGGCCATCCCTCTCTTGCTTAGACTCAATCTTCATTTCAAACCACAAAGCAATTTGACTTAATGAAAAGAGCTTGTATACCAGTGGATTCAAAAAGAAATTGTTGTGTCTGGGTTTTTTTTTTTTTTTTTTTTTTTGTGCCCATACTTGGGAGCCATTCTCAAAATATAATTTGTATATTCTGTAATAAGCAAAAAGGCAAATGGCCAAACTTTCCTTTATGCCACAGTTTGCAAACTTCTTTTCACTGTTTTTCCAGTGAAGTCAATATTCACATCAAATTGGTTGATCTTATATTATAAATTATATAAATGCATTTTTGAATTATCCAGTATAAGATATATACTGTATGTATGGTATTACTACATAAATCCTAGTTTTGGCACCACTGAGAATGAGAATTTTTTTTTTTTTAAATACACGTATAATGTGAGATATATTTTGAGGTATCCCATCATTTATATCTAGTACTGCTTTCAATATGACAACCTGGAGACACATTTGATGGCGAGGGTAAATGCACAGTGTTAAAATCTTATCAGGATACATTCCAGATGCAAGACACATAACAATCAGATGTGAAAAAATAATTGTCCCCATAAAATTAAAATCTGGTTGTGCCACCTTTAGCAGCAATAACTGCAACCAAATGCGTCAGATAACTGGAGATCAGTCTTTCACTTACTTCTAGTACTAGGACTTACGCCTATGCTTTGGATCATTTTCTTGCTGCATAATCCAGTTGCGCTTGAGTTTCAATTTACGTACTGAAGACTGGACATTCTCCTTTAGGATTTTCTGTTAGAGAACAGAATTCATGTTTCCCTCAATTATTGCAAGTTGCCCAGGCCCTGAAGCAGCAAAGCATCCCCACACCATCACACCACCATGCTTGACCATAGGAATGATAATCTTTTTGTGGTATTCTGTGTTTGGTTTATGCCAGATGTAACGGGACCCCTGTCTTCCAGTTACACTTTTGAGTCATCAATCCACAGAGCATTCTTCTAAATTTTGAGGATCATCAAGGTGTGTTTTGGCAAAATTCAGAAGAACCTTAAAGTTCTTCTGGGTTAGCAGTGGTTTTCACCTCGCCACTCTTCCATGGATGCCATTTTTGCCCAGTGTCTTTGTGATAGTAGAGTCATGAACAGTGACCTTTATTGATGCAAGAGAGGCTTGTAGGTCCTTTGATATTGTCCCTGGCTCTTTTGTGACTTCCTGGATGAATCGTTGCTGTGCTCTTGGAGGAATTATGGAAGGTCTGCCACTTCTGGGAAGATTCACTGCTGTGCCGAGTTTTTCCATTTGGAGATAATGGCTCTCACTGTGGTTCTTTGGAGTCCCAGAGCCTTTGAAATAGCTTTGTAACCCTTCCCAGACTGATGTCTTTCAATCACCTTCTTCCTCATCATTTCTGGAATTTCTTTACAACTTTGGCATCGTGTGTTACAGGGTAAGACCTTTTAACCAACTTCATGCTGTTGAAAAAGTTATATTTAAGTGTAGATTTGATTGAACAGGGTTTGCAGTAATCAGGCCTGGTTGCTTCTAGTCCAGCTGAATCCCATTATGAATGCAGTTTCATAGATTTGGGGAATTAGTAACAACGGGGGCAAATATATTTTCACACAGGCCCAGTTGGTATTCCATAAGTTTTTTGCTTCAATAAATAACATTAAAACAACTGTATTTTGTGTATCCTTTAAAACGTATTTTGTGTTTACTCAGGATGCCTTCATTTTATCTTTGATTTTGTTGTGATTTCTGAAACAATTTAGTATGAAATACATACAGTACACACAAAAACAGAAGAAATCACAGCACTATAAATATTTTTTGTTGTGTATTATATAATAGGAATTATCTTATACCACCTGTAACTTGTTTTTAATGGCTTATAGTTACCTATTTTCCTACCATCTTAAAATGTTTGTAATGGTACAAAGTCAAGGTTCTAATATCAAGGTTGTTCCCAGCCACCAAACATCAAGCACAATCCTGGAGAATGGATAATGTGCAGAAGAGCCTGAGTGCATCGATTGTTTGCTTTGATCACCCTTCAGACTGTCATGTTGACATTTGACATCTTCCACAGGCACATGTATGCTTATTATAAACATTGTGAAACACACCAGGCCAAAGATACATGACAAACATAACTACCAGTGCCTGTAATATGTATATTTCCTCTAAACAAATCAAAGACACATTTTTTTGTTTCAATGAAACTCTTACCATGACCTGCAGTTTGTTCTCAGCTGTCTTGCAGCAGTACCATAAATAGTTCAGTACATCCTTAATAAAAAGAGAAATAATGTGCTGACCAGGTGTTGTCCTGTGAAGCAGAACAGAAATTTTTGTCAAACCTTGCTCATGATAACATGCTTTCATAAAATAACCTCCCAAACATTTTTGCAACCTTCAGTTAGGCTCACAAATCCATATTTTTATAACAGTAAAAACATTTTTCATGTGATCTGAATCTCAAAATAAAACTGATAGAAAAAAAATACATAGACCCACTTTATTGGTTTTCAAATAATATAGGCTTATGTTGAGCTTTCTTCTTGTACATGCAAGCACTGAATTAACTATTAACTATTAAAAAGTGTTTCTTGTCGCTACATGTAAAATTCAGATGTCTGTTTATCTGATAAATATTACATCTAATCCACTTCATCTGCAATAAAGCAAGCAAACACCGCGTGAGCATCACTACGCGAAGCAGAAAGTGTCCGACTTTACGGCTCCGTATTCAACTCCTCCCCCGACTGCAACCGGAAACTCTTGCAATCGGTTACATCCAGCCACAGCCGAAGTCGAACACACCTACTAACATAACCCTGCTGTTCACTTCTTGTTGACTTCCTAGTTTAATTTGTATATAAACCCATTGTGTTTGAACAATCATTGCAAAGTCTGGATGGTTGCACAATCACATTAGGTCGTACTTAGAGTTGGTGACATAAGGCTGTGACTTAAGTCCAAATGTTACATCAATGTTTACATGGGGAAATTTCTTCAAAGTAAAAGCATCTGAGATGGAGTTTTTCGATAGCTTCTGGACCAAATAAGCACTTGCTTTTAAACCTGAAATAAATCAATGACAGAAAATGGAAATAGCATTTTTCCTTTGCTGTCAAATGTACTATAATAGGTCCTAAAATAAAAGTAAGAAACAATTTAAAATAAAAAAAAGACTCCACCCCTTCTCCACAACGTCTGAATAGTGCTTAAATCTGTAGTTGGCATTAAATGCTCACTGTGAGTCCTTAACTCAACTCTGAATATGGTTTCAGGAATTTTTCCTCGAACCTGACACTTAAAATGCTACACAACTGGAACTGAATTTAATTCAATTAAATTTGAACTGAATGCAGTTGTTCACATTGTCCACATCCACATCCCTTTCTTGCCCAGTAATAGCAATAGAGACACTGTCGCTTGACTCAGTGACCTTTGCAGACACTTAAACATACAATTTACTATGTAAATTACTGGCTGAATTTAGTTAAAAGAAAACACAGAACATAATCAAATACCACACAAGTATACTATCCCATTCACTAGTCAGGAGAACATAAAGAACATAAAGGAACACTGTGACTGAAAATAATTTGGATAGTGAACCTGAGTTATCAGGATACTACAGTTTACACAGGAATACAAAATCATTATTGGAAACCGTGTCAATCACGCTTATCCTTCCAGAACTCTTTTATCACATCAATGGACCATACATCCTTAATTGAGTGAATGTGTTTCTGGATACCAGACGCATGTTTACAAACTTCAGAGGTGCAGTCTTTGTGTAGTTGTTGCCAATGTGATGTTAGTACCCAGCATCTGCTTGCAGACCACATTTGAAAGGTTGGCTGTGAGGTCTACCTTCAAAGACATTGACCCCTTAAACAAAGCCAAGTGAAATATTGAAATGCCTGGAGAACATGCATTACATATTTGTTGCAGTTTTCCTTCACCTCAGTTTTACAGCAGATGTTCCTGATTAGCAAATAACTGAATGGCAGAGAACATATAATCCATTGCATCCCATACAGTTTCATCAGACCCAACTACAGGCAACTTCTTAAAGCAGACTGGAATCTTTAGTAAATTTTAGTCTGAAGACACAAAGTTGGCTCACCAGAAGCTGATGAATTCCCTGTTTTGGCTTTCCTATCCATGTTTATGTAAATGTGTGTATGGCACAGAGGCTATGTAGGGAAAAGTGACATTTTACTGTGTCCACAATTACAAATATTATAATTCAATATTACAATATTCTAGTATGACATAAAATGCATCCATAAGTAAAGAGAAACAATGGCATAATACAGAAATACATTGAAAGCTTCAGGAAAATGGTGTGAACCATTTCAAATGCCTCGAATTACGCAAGGCTTTTGGTTTGGAAATGTGTATAAGAAATGTTAAAATGTCAGGTCACAGCCCAAGACCAAACTGCCAAATGCAGTTTTCCCTTTTTTCAAACTAATTGGCAGATGACATTGGTTTTCATACTATTATTTACATACATATGAGAGTGCACACAACCATTGCTGCCTGGACAGTTCCTAACATGGAAGAATGCAATTGTACATACTCTGATATTACATAGTAGACTCTGGAAATTGTATGCAGTAATATCCTAGTGTAAATTCACAGCATGGATTTGAAATTTGGGCATCCATAGTGTATAAACATACTGCTTTGAGTGTGCCGTCTACAGCATTATAGTAACTGGGAGCAAACATGTCTGGAAAAGACAGAACTGACATTTTATTTGTTCATAATCAGGAATGGAATGTAACAAAGTACAATTACTTAAACCAAACACATACTGTATTTGTAAAGTCATGAGGTGACATTTTAGCATCCGACAGCTCCAAGGAATTGATCTCATTTCCTAACAAATCAAAACTTTAACAGATATGACAGCATGAATGAGATGCAATGCAAATATTTATAATGTTTCTCCTGCTTGTACACTTTTTGCCAGTTTTGTATAGCATTCAGCTAGTATAAGGAGTAACGCTGTTGATAGCTGCCCTTGTTTCCCCAAGTTCCAACATATTCATTTTTGTTTTCCCATGTTGCTTGGTTCCTTGGTGAAGGAGGCACTAATTGACCATCAGTAACGTAAATCAATGTGCGATTTGAGGTAGACGTCTTGTTCTTTTGACAATCTTTCTTTACTTTGTCACTTTAAGTAAATTTAAGGGTTTATACTATTTTACTTGAACTTGAGTGAAGAGTGTGAAGCTGTACTTCAACATTCACCACAGTATTTATTTAGATAAGTAGTTCCACCTTTTACGTAAGTAAAGAATTTCAGAACACCTCATAATAGGATAAAAATGTCTAGACCCATCAGCTCATTACTAAACCCTTTATTGGCTGCATTTGGATCTGGATTGCACAACTTCCTCTATAAAGGATATAAACCTTTTGCCTAAAATGTGTGGAAATACTTTTAACTGCCTAATACATCTGAAAAAAGAGAAGACACTGAAAACATAACCCAGATAGCCTGCTCACAACAGCGGACACATCACATTATGAAGCCGTATTCTTAAAAACTTAATAGGATTGATTAAAGAAATTATACAAGAGTTATACATTTAGGTAAGATTTATGTTTATCTCTCTATTATATTTCACCTAATTTGAGCAACAGCAAACAACTTTAAAGGCTCAAAAGCTGATATGAAATCTGTTTTTCATATGATTGTTTTAGCTGTTTAATACTTAAAAGAAAACTTTACCGTAGGTGGCAACTATAAGGACATGTTCTTTACAGTAAAGAACATCTGCACTGAGTTTGGTTCCGGTTCCTGAATGCTTCTCTCAATCTACCAGCATCAATCTGTCACTCTGGAATGATTCCATACGACTATTTACTCTGAGTTAAGACAGAAACCCCCATTAATAGAGATCCCAAGAGCTTTTGATTACAGAACACCACTGGGGTTTTTAGTATGCTCTATGGAGGCACATTGACTGCTCCCTGGGAAAAAAAAATACACCATGAAACATATTTATAGAGTAAATATATCCATTACCCTGGTGCTATACAGAGATTGGTCAAATGTTGTGGCTTTTTGTTTACTGGTGCATAACCATGTATGCTCTAGAACTTTTTTCTAGATTTTATTAGATATGTTTAGCTTTCTTCTTTCTTTCTTTAAAAAAAAAAAAAAAATAGAACGAAGACAGACCGTTTTTGTGGCACATTCCAATGTATTAAATCTAGCATTACTACAGTAAGTTGCATTTCTTAAACAATGTTCTTAATAAAAGTCAATTAGGTTCAGGGTTCATTTACAGCAAAGTTATTATTTCATTTATATTAATAATAAGTTAATTTTTTACTAGTCACTTTAGTGGGAACTACTATGACCCTCAGGTTCTTCTCTGAAGTCTGTGATTGACGTAAAAACACATATTAAGAAAGTTTAGTGTATCAATAGCTCATGATTCATTTAACTGTGGTGTTTGAATCTGATTCACTCTCAAGTGGTCTTACATGTTATTGACCCGTTAATCTGTGTGTCTGTGTTAGGTAATCAAACAAAGAATTATTTCACTGGCTGATATGATATATGATCCTACTCGCTGCAGTAGATTCAACAGCTAGCATCTAATCCAATTAGAAACAGAAGTCTCTGGAGAGGACGCACTGACTCTGTTAGTCAGCATATTTCTCATAACACAGTAGTTCTGAAGCGATTCACTTGTTGCAGAAGCTGTCACTGCCCAGTGGAAAGTCTAAATCAGATCACCGAGCCAGTTCCAGTAATATGATGAATCATCTCCTGCTTGGACAATAAAAAGGGGGGAAAATAATTTTAAAGATTTTAAAGCTTTTCTGTATTTTCAATATTGCTGTTCAAGATGTTTATCTTCAGTCCTACTTATCTTAAAATAAATTTTCAGCATGAAACCTCCTATGATTAGAGGACAGACATGTTTGGTTTCAGAGCTGAAGAAAGTCAATGAGAGGCAGCTCCGGGCTGCATTTCAGTCATTTGCCCTGCACTCTAACCCAACCACATTATCCATTACCAAAAAAAAATCTTTTCCCTTTATAAAGGTTTTATTTTTATTTATTTTTTTGGAATAAAATGTTTTTTCCTTCTCTTTTTGAGGAAGAAAGAATTTCAGTGCTAGGAATACGGCCCACATTTCTAGGTGATTTATATACCACTCTAGATGAGGGCCGCTCAAGAGTTCGTGAGCTGGATGGCCATCTAAGATTGTACCTAAGTCTGTGAGGGAGGCGTCTGTCATTACCATCTTGCGATAAGAAGACATGTCTAGAGTGTTACCCGAGGCTAGGAACCAGGGACACCTCCAAATTCTCAGAGCACACAGGCATCACCACGTGACGCTGAGTACTCTCAGGTGTTTCGTCCTCGGATGAATCCCCCAACTTTGAGGTTCCACATTCTCTTGGAGGTAATGCATCAGATTTTCATTGCCCTGTGATAGCTCGCTGACCAGAGAAGACTGAAAACTTGGGGTGACATTGGCTAGGGGGTGCCCTACAGGCCCTAATACTGGGGGCTAACTGCCCTAACAACCTCAAGTCCCCTGATGCCTCCCTCCGTGGCCCATCAGGACCGCTCCTTCTTTGCCGGCATTGCATTGATGATCATTCTTAGATCAGGCTTACTAGCAGACTGCACCTGTGGCTGCCTCGTACTTATTAAGTGGTGCATATGTATCTCTGTTTGGTTTCTGTACTTTAAAATTTTCCAAATTTCATTCAGTGCAGGAGGTGCTTTTGGTTCTCACAAAACAGCATTTATGATCCAAAGTGAAGGCGAGATACACTGTGTTCCAGTTAGAAGGTATTTCCCTAGTTAGGCAGCATTTTACATTCCCTCTGTAAAGGTTGTCCTAATTTGGAAGCTAGCTGCCCTCTGAGGGCACTTATTTTGGCAAAATATTTGAGGTTTGAAGGCATCCCTTAATTCTGTTTACCAGACCAGTGAGTTAAGAATGTTTATAAGTGGAAAGGACTTCTGGCTTGATCTAGGGGAACTTTGACCTGTGAATTCACAAGCTTCAGTCTTCATTGAGCCAAAAGAAACCAAGTGGGTGGGACTGTGGTATCTTTGGTTGGTAGAAAAATGGAAGTGCTTCTAATTATTAAATATTAGTCACACTGTACTTTTGCTGTACTGTTTTCTTAATGTTGCTTGGTGCACATGTTTACAAAATAATTAGCCATACACAAGGGATTTTTGTGGTGAAATTCAGTTTTTTCCTTGTTCACAATGTTGGCACCTCTACAGTGAGGCGATTCACATGGTAGTCTTTACGATTGCAGTAGCAGTCCTTAGGTACCAGTCTAAAGTGTCCAGGTGAAATTATCCACTGAAGCACGGGTGAGTCATGGGCATAAACTGTTATACTTATGCAAGGTATACTGGTTGGACCAGTGATCCTTTGCCCTCAGGCACTTCAGCATCAAAACACTGCTGGCTCTAAAACTCATTCCTTTTTTACTGCTTTGCATGAAAAAAGCTGCACTTTCTTCACTGTCCTTATCTAGGGATGGTGTATGGTGCTCTACTTCATACTGTTCTTAATGTCCTTTACACTGTGTTATACTCTGTACTGGGTTATTTTTCATGGTGTACAGCACAGGTTCCCAACCCTGGTCCTGGAGTACCCCCTGTCCTGCAAATATTAGAATTGTCCCTTCTCTAAACACACCTGATTCAAATGATCAGCTAATTAACAGTCTTTCCTGAGATGAAGGTAGAGCAGAGAACACACTAAAAAATGGGCAGGACAGGGGGTACTCCAGTCCATAGGTCCTGTTTTGTGTTTTGTTTGTATACTTTATTAAACTTTATAATTCAGGCTGCATTTACATCCGCCGCCACCCTGCATTATCTGACACTCATCCTGCCGGAAGAAGAACAATTAGGGAAATTGATTCTTTTTTTGTTTAAAATATAACGATGTGCTAAAAGAAATTTTGTAATCAATATTTCCTTTACTTTTTACCAATGGCTTTCAATAGTCAATAAACATATTACGACTGCATGTGCATGAAATCATAATGGCCAAAAAGAAACAGCCACAGTAAGGCTATCGATATCATTTGGCCTAAACACACATGAACTCTAGTTATGAAGCAGCAGTGACTCATGCTATTGATCTTAGTGATGGTTTTCATCATAGAGTGTGCTTACTGGAATTACGGCATGAATAATAAATAATACAGCTGTCTCTATCAATAATTGTTTTGTCTACTTTTTCATCTGGGTAAAACTGGATACATGTTTATCACTGTAATTGGGGCCAAATAAAGGGCAGCTGCTACAGTTTACAGGTTTCTGACCTCTACATTTTCATGGAAAGTTTATTCTCATTGCTTTATTGACAAAGGTATTTAGAATATCACCCTGGCTCAGTGCTTGAATTTATGCCACAGCCTATGTGGAACAGCAGTCCTGGAACCTTGTCCAGAGCCCTGGCCTGTTTTTCTACCTCTCACTTAGAGAGTAATCATGGAATGCCTGTATCTTGATTATTTATAAGCATCTGTGGATAACACACATTCAGACAAGCAGATTAGAGCAATCCTGCTTGTACAACCCCAATTCTGAAAAAGTTGGGACAGTATGGAAAGTGCAAAAAAAAAAAAAAAAAAAAAAAAACCAACAAACAAAAAAAAGCAAAAACAGTCATTTGAAAATTCAATTCACCCTGTACTATATTGAACACACATTATTAACACATTATTTGATGTTTTACTTTTTTGAAATATTTTTGAAAATATACACTCACTTCAAATCTGATGACTACAACACACCAAAAAAGTTGGGACAGTCGACTCTTACCACTGTGTAACATCACCTTTTCTTTTAATGACAATTATAATAACACTTATTAAGCATTTGGGCACTGAAGACACCAGTTGGATAAGTTTAGCAAGTGGAATTGTCCCCCATTCATCCATTATGCATTTCTTCAGCTGTGCAAATATACAGGGAATTCGTTGCCTTATTTTGCGCTTCATAATGCGCCCCACATTCTCAACTGGAGACAGGTCAGGACTGCAGGCAGGCCATGCTAGCACACGCACTCTGTGCTTACGCAAAAATGCGCTTGTAATCCGGGCAGAATGGGGTTTGACATTGTCCTGCTCTGGATGGCAGCATGTGTTCCTCCAAACTGTGTACATATCTTTCTGCATTAATGGCCCTTACAGATGTTTAAGTTACCCATGCCATGGGCACTGATACACCCCCATACCATGACAGACGGTGTGTTTTGGACCTGACGCTGATAACAGCTTGGATGGTCCTTTTCCTCTTTGACCCAGAGAACATGATGCCTGTTTTACCAAAAACTATTTGAAATGTCGATTCGTCGGACCACATTCCACTGTGCTACTGTCCATCTCAGATGAGACCGAGCCCAAAGAAGTCTGTGGTGCGTCTGGACAGTGTTGATGTATGACTTCTGCTTTGCATAGTAAAGCCTTAACTTGCATCTGTGGATGCAGTGGTGAATGGTGTTGACTGACAAAGGTTTACAAAAGTATTCCTGAGCCCATGTCAGGATATCCATTACAGACTCATGACGGTTTTTAAGACAGTGACATCTGAGGGATCGGAGATCACGCGCATTCAGAAGTGGTTTTCGGCCTTGCCCTTTACGCACCGAGATTTGACCGAATTTCTGGAATCTTTTATTTAATTATATTGTGCACTGTAGAAGGTGAAAATCCAAAATCCTACCGATTTGTCTTTGGGGAATGTTGTTCTCAAAGTGTTGGATTATTCACTGATGCATCTGATGGCAGATTGGAGAGCTTCGACCCATCCTTGCTCTTGAAGGACTAGGCCTTTTTGGAAGCTCCTCATATACTATGATTAGACGATTGCCTCACCTGTTTCACATCACCTTCTTATTTTAACTTGTCATATCACTATTAGTCCTAAATTGCCCCTGTCCCAACATTTTTGGAACATGTTGCATGCATCAATTTCAAAAAAACATTTATCTTCTTCAAAACCTATGCAATTGATTAGGTAAAACATCAAATACCTTGTCTTCATATGTTTTTGGTTTAAATACAAGTCAAGGTACATTTACAAATCCCTCTTTGTTTTTATTAGCCTTTTCCATAGTATCCCAACTTTTTCTGAATTAATTAAAACCATCTCTAGATGACTCATAGTCAGGAAAGAATTTGAAAGAGATTTTGGTTTCAACTCAAAACCACAACTCGATAAGCAACATCCAGACAGGCATATCAAAATGATGCAGCTTTTATTTGAAAACACACTTAGATAACATCTAGATAACCTACATGCAGATATGCTGATTGCTGTAGTATTTGAGTCAAACAGTATTTTGCTGTACTGCCCATAAGATATGAAATTAGACATTTTAAGAGATCACATTTGAAGTCTGTGCTTGCAAAATCCCACAACTCAGAATCTCTGACTATAACACTTGGCCAGACTGTGTCTAATGTTTATCTAATGTGTTATTTAGAAATTATGTCTCTGAGTTTGTTATGAGATCCTGGGTGGTAGAAGGTCACTTAGTAGAGTCAGGCAGTGTATGTGTATCTGTGTATCTGATTATATAGATATGTATAATATTATGACCATTATTCGTACAACCCCAATTCCAAAAAAGTTGGGACGCTGTGTAAAATGTTGTCAGTTGTTTCTTCTTAGTAACACTTACTTTTCCTGCCTTTTGTTGCCCCGTCCCAACTTTTTTGAGACGTGTTGCGGCCATTGAATTCAAGATTACCTTATTTTTTTCTTAAAATGGTATATTTACTCAGTTTCAACATTTGATATGTTTTCTATGTTCTATTGTGAATAACATATGGGTTTATGAGATTTGCAAACAATTGCATTCTGTTTTTATTTACATTTTACACAGTCTCCCAACTTTTTTGGAATTGGTACTGTACATTAATGAAAGCATTGAATTTAAGCAATATCACACACACCAGAGCGAACACAAACAAGAGGAGTGATTACCTACACACTCATATAAGCATATATAAGTATATGATCTATGTTGTTATACCAGTCGAAACCAAGCCTTTGTTTATTGGTTGTCTTTCTGGTTTCTGATCTCATTTCTGTTTTTCTCAACCTGCTCTTGCCTGTCCTAGTCCATGCTGATTGTATCACCTGGCCCTTGCCTGCATCTTGCTCTTGATTCTGGTTTACGCGTTTGTCTTGATTGCAATGTTCAATAAAGTTCTGTATACCTGCACTTGAGTCCATACCTGCATACCTGACACCTTTAAACAAACCATATCAATTTGTCTTTATGAAATATATACAGACCTTGTTTACATTTCATGACTTGGTCAAGGTTCATTATAAAGTGTAACCATGACTGTAAAAATGTCCAAACAATTAAAGTTTTTTTTTTTGTTAAAGATAAGGCAGCCGAGGAAGCAATGATGGAGATCCAGCCAGAAACACAGCACAGTGTAATGACTTTCACTGCAATCCAGGCACACACTGTGATGTAGAATGTCCCGAAGTTCGGAACTCATAAATCTATGGTGTAAAAATGACATCAATATACAATAATGTCTTAAAAATGAGCTGGATGCACAAATAAAGGAAGTAGTTTAATAGGCATGGCTGTTTTTGCCATGGAAAATTATTAGTTGATGGTTACTACAATTAAAAAAAGAT
This sequence comes from Ictalurus furcatus, assembly GCF_023375685.1. Taxonomy (NCBI): domain Eukaryota; kingdom Metazoa; phylum Chordata; class Actinopteri; order Siluriformes; family Ictaluridae; genus Ictalurus; species Ictalurus furcatus. The sequence continues at coordinate 13,924,942 of NC_071279.1, forward strand.
GTTGGCTACAAATATGCAAAGAACAGGCCAATAAAATTGTGCCTGTGTTTAAGCCATTGCTTTTCAAAATGGACTCTGTAGACCCCAAGATTAATTATAGTTAAGGTTTCAGATGAAAAGATGATAGCTATGGATGTTTGCGTTCAGTGGTAATCATGTAGATGCTATAAGCCATATGCACTTGGATGTTGATTTTCTTTATTAAGGCTTTTCCAAAGAGCATGGCCATGATGAATATCAAAACCTGAAGCATAATTAGAACTAGAACAAATATAAACTTTATGAGGCTAGAACTAGGCAACAATATCACAGCTCAGGATACAGACAGTCATACACAAACTTTAAGTGCAATCCTAGATTTTTTTTTTTTTTTTTTTTTTGCTTTTCTACAGAACATACCACTCTAGAAGAGGCAACTGGATTAATCCATATTTTTAAAGCATGGATTTCAGGGTGCCACCTCCAGCGTCCAAGAATCTATCAATAAATGTGAAAACAGAATAGATGGGAATTCATTTTCTGCATTTTGTTTTTCTAACAAATTTGTCTGTCTCATGCGCTACGATATTCTCTACTCAGAGGTTATGAGTGGCTAATAGTTCTTACTCACAATCCAACTGAGGATTGGCCTATTAAGGAGTGCAACACATCAAATCAAAATATGACAAAAAATGCAACAAAAAAAGTAGATTGTTGGCTATATTTTACCTACATGGTAGTACACACATTGTGTGTATGTGTTCTAGTGTGCACACATATAAGAAGATGAGAAGCAGAGAGAATGTAAGCGAATCGTGAAAGATAAGATAAGATGTATCTTTATTGATCCATCGTAGGGGAAATTCAAACTGACACAGCAGCACAAGTAAGAAGCGTAACATCAAAGAATGAAAATAATTTCCATAAATACCTACACGATAGAAATAATTGAAACAGTAATACAGATCTGTGTGTATGTACATGTGTTAGAGTTCTATTTGTATATGTATAGGTATATGTACAGTGCATCCGGAAAGTATTCACAGCGCTTCACTTTTCCCACATTTTGTTATGTTACAGCCTTATTCCAAAATGAATTAAATTAATTATTTTCCTCAAAATTCTAGAAACAATACCCCATAATGACAACATGAAAGAAGTTTGTTTGAAATCTTTGCAAATTTATTAAAAATAAAAAACAAAAAAAGCACATGTACATAAGTATTCACAGCCTTTGCTCAATATTTGTTGAAGCACCTTTGGCACCAATTACAGCCTCAAGTCTTTTTGAGTATGATGCTACAAGCTTGGCACACCTATTTTGGGGCAGTTTCTCCCATTCTTCTTTGCAGGACCTCTCAAGCTCCATCAGATTGGATGGGGAGCGTCGGTGCACAGCCATTTTCAGATCTCTCCAGAGATGTTCAATCGGGTTCAAGTCTGGGCTCTGGCTGGGCCACTCAAGGACATTCACAGAGTTGTCCTGTACCAACCCCTTTGTTATCTTGGCTGTGTGCTTAGGGTCATTGTCCTGTTGGAAGATAAACCTTCACCCCAGTCTGAGGCCCAGAGCACTCTGGAGCAGGTTTTCATCAAGGATGTCTCTGTACATTGCTGCATTCATTTTTCCCTCGATCCTGACTAGTCTCCCAGTTCCTGCCACTGAAAAACATCCCCACAGCATGATGCCGCCACCACCATGCTTCACTGTAGGGATGGTATTGGCCAGGTGATGAGTGGTGCCTGGTTTCCTCCAGACATGACACTTGCCATTCAGGCCAAAGAGTTCAATATTTGTTTCATCAGACCAGAGAATTTTGTTTCTCATGGTCTGTGAGTCCTTCAGGTGCCTTTTGGCAAACTCCAGGTGGGCTGTCATGTGCCTTTTACTGAGGAGTGGCTTCCATCTGGCCACTCTACCATACAGGCCTGATTGGTGGAGTGCTGCAGAGATGGTTGTTCTTCTGGAAGGTTCTCCTCTGTCCACAGAGACACGCTGGAGCTCTGTCAGAGTGACCAACGGGTTTTTGGTCACCTCCCTGACTAAGGCCCTTCTCCCCCGATCGCTCAGTTTGGCCGGGCGGCCAGCTCTAGGAACAGTCCTGGTGGTTCCAAACTTCTTCCATTTACAGATGATGGAGGCCACTGTGCTCATTGGGACCTTCAATGCTGCAGAAATGTTTCTGTACCCTTCCCCAGATCTGTGCCTCGATACAATCCTGTCTCAGAGGTCTACAGACAATTCCTTGAACTGCCTAGCTTGGTTTGTGCTCTGACATGCATTGTTAACTCTGGGACCTTATGTAGTCAGGTGTGTGCCTTTCCAAATCATGTCCAATCAACTGAATTTACCACAGGTGGACTCCAATCAAGTTGTAGAAACATCTCAAGGATGGTCAGTGGAAACAGGATGCACCTGGGCTCAATTTTGAGTGTCATGGCAAAGGCTGTGAATACTTATGTACATGTGCTTTTTTTGTTTTTTATTTTTAATAAATTTGCAAAGATTTCAAACAAACTTCATTCATGTTGTAATTATAGGGTATTGTTTGTAGAATTTTGAGGAAAATAATGAATTTAATCCATTTTGGAACAAGGCTGTAACATAACAAAATGTGGAAAACGTGAAGTGCTGTGAATACTTTCCGGATGCACTGTATATGTATATAGGGCAGTAGTGGCTCAGCAGTTAAGGCTCTGGGTTACTGATCAGAAGGTCGGGGGTTCAAGCCCCAGCACTGCCAAGCTGCCACTGTTGGGTCCTTCAGCAAGGCCCTTAGCCTCTCTGCTCCAGGGGCACTGTATCATGAGCCTTCAGCTTCTGTCTCTCCTTTTCTCCGTCACTTCCTACACCCTGTCCAGTTCCATCCCTACCACAGAGCTGTTAATCCACAGATACAAGTATATTTTGAACAGTGTTCATTGAACAGTTTTGCATTAATAATGAAATCTTATCCTATATATTTCACTGAGCTGCATGTCATTTGGTCTGCAGCTCACACACATTTTTGTGTATCAGTTCTAATGGGCTCATTTTTTAGCAGTGGAAACAAGTGTCCTAAAGCATTTTTCCATTAGGTCTTTATCACTCTTGTCTTTGTGATTTAACAAGTCTTACCCTGGCCTACCACAGAGCACAAAAGATGGAAAGATAATCTTCCCTACACTGCAGCTTTCAAGAAACATTTCAGAATTAATGTCTAGACATGTTTAATAGTGTATTACAAGAAAAAAGGCACAAGTGATTCAGAGCTGATCATATATTTATTTCATTTTTCCCCATGGTGTTCTGGTTAAGAGTCATGCTGTTGCTTATTTTAAGCACTGTTGTTGCCTCATATCACATACTCTGGTTTGCCATTGACATAAACATAACTGCAGCTAATTTGCAGATAGTTTAGATTTTTATTAATTGTTTTTGCATACAAGGAGTTGAAGTCACAAATGTCACCCGATTTAGTCAGCTTAAAAATACATTTATAGGATTGGTAATGAGCTAGAGTGATTTAACTGGATTTATAAATACAGTCCTGAGCACTACCCCTGTCATTTACTCTAACCTAAACCACTTGTGACATTTCATACAAATTGGCTTGTGTTCTCCTATGGATATCCAGTTATGCAACAGTCAGGAATTACTGAGAAATTGCTGAAAATTTGCTTTTATGCTTAAACACAGGGGTGGACAATAGTAAATGTACACTGATACTACTATACTATTATTTTGGGTCTACTGATGCTTTACTTGAGTTTTATTGAAATTGTATACTTGGACTCTTACTTAATTATAAGTAAGAGTATCTTCAAAAAAAAAAAAAAACCCTTACATCTTACTCTTTATATTTTACTTCAGACTTTCAAAGTGCTTATTACAAAATTGAACGATTTCTTCCTCTCACATCTAGCCAATGATTGTACGCAATATACAGTGGATATGAAAAGTCTACACACCCTGTTAAAATTGCAGGTTTATGTGATGTAAACACATACTTATCTGAAAACTGACAAAATAAAAGTCTTTTTTATTATACAAGTTATATATCGAGCAGCCATAACATTAAAATCACTGACAGCCAGTGTGATGCTCTGGGTAATGTTCTACTGGGAAACTTTGTGTCCTGGAATTCATGTGGATGTTACTTTGACATGTACAACCTACATAAAACTTGTTGCACACCAGGTACACCCCTTCATGGCAACAGTGTTCCCTAATAGCAGTGGGCTCTATCAGCAGGATAATGCGCCCTGCAACACTGCAAAAAAAATGTTCAGGAATGGTTTGAGGAATATGACTTATTTACAGGTGCTGGACAAACAAGTCCGATCCATGGAGGTTCCACTTTCCTTTCTGGATCTGCTGCTAACATGTTGGTGCCATATACTACAGCACACCTTCAGAGGTCTTGTGGAGTCCATGCCTTGATGAGTCAGAGCTGTTTTGGTGTCACAAGGAGGACCTACACAATATTAGGTGGTTTTAAAGTTATGCCTGATCGGTGTATATTTGTTATATTTATGTTTTAAAAATATATCTATTTTGTTATACAGCTGACCATCACACCCATATGTGGTTCTTCCCCAAACTGTTCCAAGTGCCACAAAGTTGGAGGCAAACAATTGTATAGAATTCCTTGTATGTTGTAGCATTACAATTTCCCTTCACTGGAACTAAGAGGCCCAAACCTGTTCCAGCATGACAATGCCCCTGTGCACAATGCAAGCTCCATGAAGACATAGTTTGCCAAGTTTGGAGAGGAAGAACGTGAGTGACCTGCACAGAGTCCTGACCTCAACCCCACTGAAAACCTTTGGGATGAACTGGAACACCGACTGCACCCCAGACCTCCTCACACAACATCACTATATGATCTCACTAATGCTCTTGTGGCTGAAAGAGCACAAATCCCCACAGCCAAACTCCAAAATCTAGTGGAAAGCCATCTGGGAGAGGAGTGGAGGTTATATTACAGCAAAAGGGGACTAAATCTGGAATGTGCTGTACAAAAAGCACACAGGAGTGTTTAACAAATTTTTTCATAAATATTTTCTTAAGTACTAAGCTATATCACACACATATTGGACAACATATTACAGCATGCTGTGTATGATTATTTGTTTATATTATTTTGTCCCCAAAATGTATAATATTTTCCTTTTTTTTTTTTTTTTTTTTTTTTTTTTTGCGTTGTGGTATTTTTTCATTGGGGCATAAAATGTACTGTACTTCTGTAATCTTGACACTTTCAGTCACAGAGCTTTAACTTCTGAGCCACTACCAATCCCAAAGATGTTGATTGAGAGACCAACATCTTTAAAGTTCCAAATGAAACCAATTTTAAATAAGCAGCAATTCATGAAAGTCTTCTCAGTATACATATGTCTTTATTTTGATCTTCTGTTCTTTATGTATCGTTCTCATAAAAACTTGACATTATAAAATTCATTAGTTTAAACAAAAAAGAAACAGAGAGCTGTAATTCTGCCCAGCACAGGAACCATAACTGTTTTCATCAGTTTCTGAATAACTAAACAAAGATGGATGTTCTGCTATTTCCAAGTATATTGTGAGATTAGAGAAGTAAAACTCTCAGTAAAAAAGTAAACATTTCCACTGACATCATGATTATATCTGAAGTGGAAGAGCAATTCTGCACAGCATTGCTACAGCGATCCTATCAGATTAACATTACTTACAACACAGCTAAACAACACATACTGCTATAATTAACATCAACAGCTGTTCTCCCTTGTCCTCTTTGATCTTTAAAAATGCATGTAGGGAAATGAATTAAGGACTTAGGGTTAATATTAATATTAATCAGAAATAAAATAGTTAGCGAAAAATTTATCACAAAACACCAATGATTAAGTCATTGTCCATCAAATCATTTTATTGAATGAACCTACAGCACGACTCATGGATATTTTAATTTTATGTTCAATATGTTGCTGCTGAGGTGTGCGGTTGTTTTTTTTTTTTTTTTTTATTGGCGCTTCAGAATTTTATGTAGTTTATCTTGAGAAGTTCTTAAATATCAGCACTTAAGAAGGGTGAAATCACGGGGATTCCCCACTTAGGTAGCACTTTTATGGGTGGACAGAGGAGGATCTCACTGATTCCAAAAAACTATTAAGATAGACTAAGTATGTTATTCCCTGACTCCTTCTCCTACGCCTGGTGTTTTACTTTCTGTAGGCAGGTCTCTGGTCTATTCAACTTTCTTAATGACGAAAGTTGATGACGAAAATGGTCCACTTGGAGGCACTTCAGTTCTCACCGCCTGCTCAGGTGGCATTATTTATCATCTTTGTGCTAGCCAGACCCTTTCTCTGCGCACTTCCTGGATCGCTCTTATTTTTTCCAACTGTGAAATTAAGTGGGAAGCTGGAAGAGCCTGTAAAACTCCATGCTGCCTTACAAATGTCACCTCATTCCAGCTCGCAAATGTCCGAGACAGAGCATTAACGAACGAGACACTGCGTATTCTCAGCTGCTTCTGGCAAGTGTTTACAGAGTACTGCAGGACCGTAACTCTTACTGGCGCTTCCTCCACATTCCCTGTTACGGTGGGCCAAGAGCTGATCAGTTGTCTGAACTTACCTAACAAGGCTAGCACCCTAGGTGGATTGTAGGCAAAACATATGGAAATGAGATGATGGGGTTTGTCTTGTTCTTGAGCAGCTTTTGTTTTTTTAACTGATTTACCTTCCTGCTAACCCATTCTAGTATAATATTTAGTCTGAGTACATGGAGTATCTTTGTCCTTGTTACTCCATGTATAATTCTATTATGAGGTATTTTTTTTCTTGATACTTACCAAAAGTTGCACTGTAAAACCAAAAAAAAAGTTCCAAAAGACTACCAAATACTTCTGGTCTTTCAGTGGCCTACTTTCTAGCCTTCTTCTTTCATACATACCTTTGACTCTCAGATCTTCTGATTCCCATCTGCTCTCTGTCCCTTCCTCTACACACCATAGGACATAGTGCTACTGAGTGATACTAAACAAACACATAGCTTCAATCACTGACTTGTATGTATTACTTTATTCTATTCCTCACCATCCACCATCCACCTTGAAACTATAGGGCCTGCTTCACTATTTTAATTACACTACCCAGTTCTGAAATCGTAACTTTAAGTACAGACCATAAATATATCTGCTACTCTCTGTGTACTGCAAAAATTATTTTTTTATTTTAATTTTTTTGTCACACCAACTATTCACTTTTTTTTATTTGCTACTGTTTACTGCTCTTGACAGTATTTAAAAAAAAAAAAATTAATATAGAAACATTTAATTTCATTATTTGTAGGCGGTGTTTGCAGGTACTCCCCGTGCTGTGTGGGTTTCCTCCAAGTACTCCGGTTTCCTCCCCCACTCCAAAGACATGCATGGTAGGGTGGTTGGCATGTCCAAAGTGTCCGTAGTGTATGAATGGGTGTGTGTGTGTGTATGTGATTGTGCCCTGCAATGGATTGGCACCCTGTCCAGGGTATACCCCACCTTGTGCCCCATGCTCCCTGGGATAGTCTCCAGGTTCCCCATGACCCTGTAGGATAAGCAGTATAGAAAATGGATGGATTTTCTGTTAAAATCATTGTTGTGGAATTGAGCACAAGCAACAATGCTGATTTCTTTGTAGCCCAGACTGTAAATTCATCCAGCCCATCAGTTGGGCTGATCTTTTTCACCTCATTTTACTGATGTAGCCACACATCATCAGCATCATCAGCAATGATTGAGAAGGCACATGTGATATACACTGGTGAACGTTATAATAATGTAATAATGTGAACATTATTATATGTTACAGAATATTATTCTACTTATTATAAAATGCCTTTGGAGGTGAAATTAAAAGACAGACTGAGTACATATTGTTTAATCAAAGTACAAATTACACAAAAGGACAGATGATAGAACCAGTTAAATGAAAATGTTACAGCTTTTTTGTTTACCATGTTTGGCAATTGGAGGAAACATGAAGCCAGTAGAGCCTTACAGATTGGAGTACTTTAAAAAGAGAAATCCTGACTGCAGCTGTGTGTATGTGCGTGTGTGTGTGTGTGTGTGTGTGTGAGAGAGAGAGAGAGAGAGAGAGAGAGAGAGAGGCATAATAGTTGAGACCTTGTGATATGATTTACTGCTCATGCCTAATTGTTTCACTGTCAAGCTATTGATATATACAGTATTAGGTTTTTACCCCATCTAACATCTAACATTACAACCAGTCATCTGTAATATTTATCATATGGTATTATCTTTGAAAATAAGCATGTGAAATATAAAAGCAATTAGCTGTCTTAGATCTGCTGAAGGAAATACCCAACTAAATCACTTAAATGGTATGAGATCTGATATCTCCTTTACACAAGGAACCTGTGTCACAGAGGGAGAGTCTCAGAGACTCACAGCCAGATGGTTTGGCTAGACATATCACTCCACAAACAACAACAACAACAACAACAACAAAGAAGAAGAAAAAAACAGTGTATGTCTATTCTAATCAAGAAAAACATTTACTTTTCCCAAAATTCAACACTGATAACCCCAAGGGGTCCCTACATTACAATCAGAGGTCCTATTAGAAAGGACAGTTTAATTCTAGGAACCATTTATGAGCTCTGCATAGTCCTACAATTTTTTTGTTGCACAACCTGATTAAGTAAACCAACATTACAGAGATAGTGGAAAGCATTAAAACCTACTGTAACATCCAACCTTTCTTTTTGTCACATTAACCTTGTGAAGAAATTTTGGCCTCGACATTAATACTACGGATTAATACTACTTCCGTAATACTACGGAAATTGAATAAAGCAATTAAATGTAAAATATAATAGACTTCAATGTATGACATAACATCATCTTATGAACTCACACTCACCCACTTGTGGATGGAGCCTCCAATCCCCAGGCCTCAGCCCCTGCCTTGACAGGATGTCTGCCCCCACATTCTGGTTGTCCGGAATGTACATTGCACTCACTGACAAAACTTCCCCTTTGCCCGAGAAGAATTAGTTGAGCCTGCCTGAAACGGGGGTCGCGAACATAATCCTCCCTGGTGGTTGATATATGAGACCACTGCTGTATTGTCTAACACATGGTGTCCTCTCAACTGATGAGAAGAAATTCAGTGCTAGAAGTACGGCCCACACTAGGCGATTTATATGGCACACTAGATGAGGGCCATTCCAGAGACCGTGAGGGAGGCATCTGACATTAATGTCTTGTGATAAGAGACCTGAGGCTAGAATCCGGGGACACCTCCATGTTCTCAGAACACGTAGGTCTGTCGTGCGACACTAAGTACTCTCATTCTGTCCGACTGTCAGCCACCTCTGAACGGTCTCATTTGTAATGGGCCCAACGGTATAACATTGGCTGCTGCTGCCATAAGCCCCAGCAGTCTACGTAGAGACTGGAGGGGATGCCCAGACCTAACTTTATCTTGCACAGTGTTGATAGGATCGACCCTATGCATGTTGGCGATAGACACACCCTCACTGTATTCGAATTACATATAACCCCTCGAAAAGCTGCTTTTGACTGGAGAAGCAGCTTTCCCTGAGGTTCAACCTAAGCCCAAAGCTCCTCATGTGGGCAAAAACAACATCTCGATGTTGTGAGGGGATAAAGCTAGTGAAAGGAAGAACCGATATTGATATACATTGCCTCAAAACATGAACCTCAGGAACTTCCTGTGCCTGAGCAATGGAATATGTGTCTTTTTTAGATCTATCATCACAAACCATTCCTCAAACTGAGTCTGTGGCACGATACTTTTGATCATCAACACCCTGAACCTGTATTTCCAAAGAGTATGGTTCAGATGACACAGATCTAAAACTGACCACATATCCTGTATTTTCTGTGGGCAGGAAATAACGGCTGTAAAACCTCCCTCCCTCGGAGAAAGAGGTGCATGTTCTATGGCCCCTTTGTCCAAGAGAGATCCACTTCCTGGGCTAATGTCTGGCTCTGCATTGTGCTGACTACTGTGGTGAGCACGCCTCTGAAACGGGGGGGCGAGCTATGAACTGGACCCGGAACCCTTTTCTATGGAGGAAAGAACCCATGGAGACACATTTGGCAGTAGTTTCCATGCTGCCAGATGGTCTTTAGTGACGTTAACTTTCCACATTTTGTTGCAGGGAAAGCATCAGATTTTCATTGCCCTTTGACAGCTCACTGACCAGTCTAAACTGAAAACTTTTGACAACACTGACTAAGGGAGCCCTACAGTAATACTGGGGGCTAACTGCCCTAACAACTTCTTGTCCCATGATACTTGACTGCCTCGACAGCCGCCAGCCCAGAGTCCTGACGTTCCGAATCCCGTTTAAGCCGGAAGCGGAGCTCCAATCCCCAAACACGCCACACACAAAGTGTGTCCGTCCTCCCCCATAATGAAATGGGAGCAGGGAGTAACACACTTCCTGAATTATCTATGGCTCATACTCTTAAAGAGGTGAGGGACAGAAAAGTAAGGATATATATATATATATATATATATATATATATATATATATATATATATATATATATATATATATATATATATGTGTGTGTGTGTGTGTGTGTGTGTGTGTGTGCGTTTCTGAAAAAATAAAGAGAAGAGAAGAGTTTTTAGGAATGTTCACACAGACAACCGACATGCGGTCTTTGCTGTAGATAATGAGGCTGATGACTTGGTTTACAGGCACCGTATTATAGTCACCTGACCATGGCAGGCCTACAAATAGGCATGATTTTACACAGACTTCAGATACCGGTTGTGGGCGAGGGCGCTTCCCACAGTGTGAAGCTCATGCAACGTTGAGTTCCCTTTGAAATGGAACACATTAACACCTGAGCTGTCACAGGTGTTTAATTGATTATATGATACCTGATTAAAGAGACATTTTTTCTTTTTTCTCCTAGCTTTTAAACAAATAACCTGATTAACGCTTATGGATATTTGAATTAGAAAGAAAGCAAATATAATGATTAAACAATATATGGTTAAACACGACCTAAAGTCTATGCAAGCGATTGCATATAGGAAATGAGTGAAACCTATAAACCTTAGACTTTGCATTTACCCCAAGAATGTTCCAGCACATAAAATTTCATGCCATGCCAGTGATTAAATAAAGTATGCATTGAATACCACAAATGACACATGTTCCACACAGTCTGAATGCAAAAATCACTCTCTAATTAAAATAGCACAATAAGCCTTGTTTAAGTACCCACCCTTTTCTCTTTGAAAACTTTTAAATCTCTCCAATTTTGTTGGAAAGTACTTTGAAAGTGGATATGACATCATTTTTAGTTCAGAGAAAAAAAATCATGATGATACATTCATTATGGTTTTGAGGTGGGTTAATTGTCTGGCTATTATGAGTTCGTTCAAGTGAACAATAATTTAATTGAAAATCTCTTTAAAGTTTTAAAGGGACATTAAAAAAGCAGTCCTACTCTAAATCAGCAAAAGGACCTGGAAACCGTGTGCATTGCACGGCAGAAGATTTGAGTTCTACACTGATATAAATATGCTTTTTTATGTATCCCATGGGTTCTATTGTTCTTTCTATTTCGTATTGTTAGCATTTTATAGTGCTGTTGTTTTGGGACAATTTTAGCCAATGGCTAGAAATCTATTAAAGTGTATTAAGCCTATGTGCTGTGCATAAGCAAATATTACTATTAATTTCAGGCTTAAACAATATATTACTGCAAAACTACACACAATTTGTGCTATTGTGTCTTTCAGTATGAACGTAGACATTATTTCATTGCCCTGACACCAAAAGAGTAAATAATTTCCATTGTTGAGAAATATTTTATGATTATCTAAAAGGGATGAAACACAGACAGAGTGTCTCAGTGCACAAATATGTCAGAACTGTCTGTGCAAATAAGTTCAGACAGGTGCATGCTATTAATCAGCAAAGAGCGGAAAAAATAAATGGTGACTTTAAATGAATTGTGTCACATGCTAGGCATCCCATATTTACAAATACTCAAAAGACAGCCAGTCTGTTTAGAGCTGAGCATGTTCGAGCCAGAAAGAGGGAAATCCATTGGAATTTATGAAGGAAAAAAAGAAGAAAAAAAAAACCTTCTCAATGTGCCTTTTAGCAACTCCTGTTTTACTTCCTGCTTCCTGGTTTTCAGGTTTTGGTTTTCTGGGTGTATGGATGGAGCCAGGTAAAAAGGAATGATTAAAATTGTATCTGAATGCTGTAGCTAGTGGTTTTATTAATAGAGAAAACAATATAGGAGAGAGTGAACATCTTGCCTGGTAGATTGTGAAAAGTTGTGAGGTTATTTCCTTAATATATAAAGCTCTGATCCACTGAAACGATGATTCCCCGAAACAAATTTATTTAGTGTTGCAAATAAAAACAACCCAGTTCACTTTGTCAGATGCTTTTTTGGCATCCAATGATAAAATTTCTGTCTGCCTTTAATGAAAGCAGTTCAATCTGCATGGATGAGTGAGGAGATGTTTCTATCAACATACACCAGTATATACTTAACCAGTGTGGTTAAGTCATGTCGCTGTTTTCCACCCATAGCTTACATTGTGGGTGAGCCTTCAAGTTTACTGATAGCCACACAAGCATATGTTGTTCCATTCCAAAAATGTTCCTATTTTTTCTACAAAGTTCAGGGTCAAGGCTGTGTCAAGGAATGAGAGATGAAGAGTAGGTGAGAGGAGAGAGGGGGAAAACACAGCGGAGAAGCAGATACCTAAGAGAAACTAGCACACAGAGAGAAGAACTTGAAACACCTAGTAGAACATCTCCTTCTCTGCTGATTGTTTCAGTTTGGTTAATTATAAGTACAATGTTCACTGTACATGAAGGTCCCTCATAGGTTCTTTAGATAGTTGAGGGTTCTTAGCTTGCACGTAAATATACAAGATTTCCCACAAACAAAAATTAGTCCCTTACTCTTACTTCAGTTATGCAAATGTCATAAGTCAGTGGCTAGAGTACAATTCAAACTATTTAACTATTAGGTTAGGATTGTACTTAACTTAACCTGTCAACTGTAGTAATGGATAACAAATGCTGGAAAACCTTTTGAAGCAAATATCATACAAATGGCATCTTTGCTCCTGGTTTATCAAACATTAAAAAGTTAAAAGTTAAAGAAAAAGAACAGTTTAAATAAGTGTTTACAAAGTAAAAGATCAAACAAATGGGAGTGCTGTTACTGGAAAATAATCAGTGACAGGGTGTCAGAAAATTTATCAGCACCACTCAGAACAGAGAATTCAGTAGCACTGGGGTGCTAATCCATCACAGAGCACAATCGCATACACACACTATAGACACTTTAAACATGCCAATCAGCCTACCATGCATGGCTTTGGACTGGGGGAGGAAACCCCCACAGCACAGGGAAAACATGCAAACTCCACACACACAGGGCCACAGTGGGAATCATACCCCCAACCCTGGAGGTGTGAGGCGGACGTGCTAACCACTAAGCCACCGTGCGCCCCGGGACACCATCAGTTGATGAAAAATAAATAATTAACTGCGAAAACATAGTAACACACTAGCAGACAAACACTGTGTAAAAACACATGGGAAAAGAGGTGTGAAATGGATAATACAACTGAATACTTTTCCTCATTTGGTCCAAAAAATATCTAATATATTAATTTTCATTTTCCTTTGAGTTTGACCAGGAGAAAGGTCCTGTTAGCTTTGTTCGGTAGCTGCCTGTGTCATGGCTTGTAAAGCTGCGAACTGCTAGGACTTAAGGCACTAAAGGCATGTACCCAGCATATCTCAAATTCTTATAGGAATGTTCTCAGTCCTCATGTTCTTGCAAGTTTGTTCTTACAAGATAACTTGGCAAAAACATTCTTGCCAGGAACGCATTACTCCTTCTTCATGTTTCCTGTCTTCCACCTGCTTCCTGAGCATTGTTTGCACAGGTATGGGTTCTTTGCAAAGTCTTGCAAACGTTAGTCTATAAATCAGAGACATGGTTTCTGTTGTTTTCTAGTGTCTCTCTTTTCTTAGTTTTCCTCTTTTCACATATCTTTTCTTTACTCATGGACTGTATTTTTAGATTAATGAGTATTAAATTACCCATATTTTTTGTATGATTTACACTGATGGCTGTCGTGATAATAGATATGTGGGTTGAAATCTAATATCTACCAGCAGTTTACCAATGAAACTATTGGGCAATGCATTATATCTTGAGAATCTTGATGGCATAATAAGCATGATTAAAATTTATAAATTATTACACACACACACACACACACGCACACACAAACATTACAAGCTGTATTACATGCAAAATATGCTTTTTTCTTTTGCATAAGAAAAAATAGCAATGTTTATTGGACAGTGTGCTCTGACATCAACTGACTCTCAAAATCTCAATAACATCTCAATTTTAAACCAAAAATTTGAATACCAAAATGTAGACCTTGACATAATTTTATCTTTGAAAGACATTTGTGACCTTAATACCCATTTACATTAGTTACCCTGATGATGTGCTATATGTGCTCAGGGTTGCGAGGGGTAGTTTAAAAATGTATTCTGTTACAGTTACAATTTACATCATAAAAAACCTAATCAGTAAAGTTATCCAAGTATCACAATGTGAAAGTAATGTCATCGGATTACTTTTGGATTATTTCAAGGCCACATATGTAAATAAAGTCATGAGAAAGCAATATGATCTAAAATAATGTTATGTAGAGCTTATTTTAAGCTTAAAACATGTTCAATGATTGGATTTGTTTTAAATAAATTAATAAAAGATCACTGCCCCTGATGCGGGTAACATTACATCACAAAAGCTAGGGTGACCATATTCTGGTTTTCCAAACAGAGGACAGCTTTTTTTATTTTTGAGAGTAGGCTAATGGTTGAAAGACAAGAATTTGGCCAATAGTTGATACAAGCCTTTTATAATCGACCAATTGGTGCGTGAGAAGGCAGGAATTACAGAGAGGGGTTAAAGCAATGCAAATATGCACACACATGATGCCATATTAGACCATAAGCACATCATAATGAAACTAAAGCTGAATCCTAGTCATTTTCTCAAATTTAGACGCTTATTTAAGGTCCAAAAAAGAGGACATGTCCGGGAAAAAGAGGACATTTTGATCATGCAGCTACAACATTGGTATGGATCCAGTTTTCATGACATGATGAAGAAGGGATCCCAGCAAACTAGCTCAGATTGCAGGTTAGATATAAACACAGGAAACTGTAAACACTGTAAAGAACAGGACACTGAGATGGAACACTGTCCTCGAAAATCCTTCCTCCACCACAGAAGCTGTGAAGGATGTGGTATTGATGAGAAAGAGAGTAAGGAAAGTAAAATTAGGACTAGCATGCATAGCATGGAGGAGCACTGGGCTTCGTTTGTTGAGCATGGACCACGGGTGGCGAATCCATGTACGAATCCATGTTGGCAGTTCAGAATGGAAAATTTGTGTTCTTTGTAGTTGTGAGTTCAAGCAATTTTAACAAGTCAGCGCAATCATTTTGTGCACATCTCAGCAGAGAATAATTCATTAAGGACTACAGTTATTTATTCTATACATAAACTCCACATTAAATCAACTCCATTTGCCAATATGTAATCTGAATTGATTCTACTGTTTTTGTTGTTTTGCCTTTTTTTTTTTTAATAAGAAATATTATATGTGAAAAGAAGGCATTCGATTTGGAAGCTTGTCTAAACTTGGCCTTGCACCAGGCAACCTTCCAAGTTTGGGAGCCACAATGCAGAGAATGAACTGTCATCACGGAAAAATATCCCTCATTTCAATCTGAAAGCCCCTTCAGGGAATATGTACTATATCAGATCTGACAGCTCAAGCATGTGTACTCTTCAATGCGTTATATAATGATTAATATAATATTATACTGACTCCTCAAGCATGTTGGAGGTACTGATGTGTAGTTGTCTGATCAGGTATTTTCAAAAATACATCAAAATAATGAACAGGTCGGATTTATCTGTGGATATTTCTGAGGAATGGATCATCAACAAATAATCAACAAATTGTCTTAAATAATCATGCTGTTACTTTTGAGAAAATTTTAGAACGAAAGAATGAACATGCATAATTGCCCTGTTGCCTTTTATAACTGCAGCTGGTCCAATGCACTCAATGAACTCACAGTGTCAGATTGACATTAGGACACCAGAACAGTATGTATACAGTACAGTTATCATTTTTGCAGTTGTATGGTTCTAACAATTCTCTAATTTCATACTTAGCATGTTTTCCCTGACCCCCTTAAGTTCTACCAATCTTTACCCTTACTCAAAATCAAATCCCTCCATCTGTCAGCTCAGACCAGCCTCTAACTCCCTTCTTAACAATTATCTATCTCCTTGTCTATCGCATGATTAACAAATTCCATGAATCAATGTCCCTCTGCTGTGGTTACACCAGTTCTAAAATCTCAACCTGAGTCCCTTTAAACACTCTGCTGCAGTCTAGTCTCCACAGAAAAAAAGTTGGTTTTTTTTTTCAATTTCTAACAAACACAATCAAAAACAGGGCTCTACGTGAGACAAAACATCAAGAGACAAGGACAAGGCAAACATATACAAATCTAATGGTCATTATCCTGTTCTAAGACAGTGTCTGAGATAGCACGTCAAGTTTGTACCCTCAAAAAAGTCAGTAGGTTGTTGTCCAGCATTTGGTTAAGCGCTGTGTTTTCTCTTCCCATTGCATATTAAAGAAATTAATTGAATCTGGCTAGTGTTGTTATTGTTCTCATTGTGTGACTGTGTGTTATGCTAGCAAGAGAGTTATATGGCAGATTTTGTCTGCATCTTATTTTGTTTGGTTTTGTCAGAGCTTCCACACACCTGCCAGTTCCTCATTCTGAAAAGGTCATCTGTCATCTGTGCATGTTAATTCATCTGACTAATAAAAGTTGATGCATGTGCTGTGCAGGTGGTGGGACTCAGAATGAGTAGCCCACTTTGCTACAGCATTGAGGTGCATCACAGCACTGTGAAGCACATTTTGTTTAAATATGAATCTAAATGGTGATGACTAACTTACAGAATCTACTTAACTGTTGGGTAACTCTGAATAAAAACTAAAAACCCAGTCATAAAAATGTTCATTTTTTTTTCTGTGAAGGCCATCATCAACAAGTGGAGAAAATGGGGAACCACGTCAACCTTTCCATGAACATGATGTCCCTAAAAATAAACAAAAGAAAAAGATAAAATCTTTCAGTGAGGTTGCTAAGAGACCTTTCTGTATTGCCCAAAGAACACCATACCCACAGTGAAGCATGGTGGTGCCAACATCATTCACACTCTTCAGCTGAGACCGGGGCTCTAGTCAAGATAGAGGGACTCATGGATAACTCCACACACCAGTCTGCTGTTAGCAGAAAAATAGAGGTCTAAAAGGCCTCCTTTAGACAGCTGAAGATAAGGAAAAAAAATATTTTCCAGCATGATAACGACCCAAAGCGCAAATCCAGATTAATAAAGGAATGGCATCAGAAACAAAAGTTCAAGGTTTGGAAATGGCCCAGTCAGAGCCCAGATATAAATCCTATCAAAAACCTTTAGGATGACATGAAGAGGGTTGTACACAGGAGATCCCCTCACATTTTGAAAGATCTGTCAACTGCCCTTAACTGCCCCTTAAATTTAAAATCTGGTTGTGCCACCTTTAGCAGCAATAACTGCAACCAAAAGCTTCAGATAACTGGAGATCAGACTTTCACTGACTTCTTGGACTAGGACTAACTCCTATGCTCTGGATCATTGTCTTGCTGCATAATCCAGTTGCGCTTCAGTTTCAAATTACGGACTGAACACCACACATATATATATAAAGTTCGGTCAATATTTATCCATGGATATTCCTCATATTCAGTCATATTTCTGAGCTCTCCATTCAGATTTTGAAAATGACCTGCATGTAGTTCAATGCCTCAGAGTAAAAGTATCAGAGATAGGGATTTTCAATAATGCCTAGAACACTACCTTTAACCACAAGCATTTTGCTTGAAGCTAAAATAAATAAATAAATAAAACAGTGATAGAAAATGCAGAAATGCAGAAAAATGATAAATAAAAAAGACTAATACATTATTATATGAATGAAAAGATGGCAAGCATTGAATATGTAATAGATATGTAATAGAACTGCAAACAGTCTAATCTATAATCTGTTAATTGAAAATTTGGTTAAATTTAACCATTTTAATAGCCCTCATTATTAACCAGCTTATAAAATAGCACTTGATCCAGCACATGCTAGTACTGAAATTTTTAATACTAAATTGAAGTCCTGAAATTGTAAAGTGTGCTGGTTTATACCACATTTGTTATTTTGAGCTGCTGATTAATAAAATAATGGCAATAATGCTTGCCCCTTGTTCAATCTGATATCAACCTAACTAAGACATGTCTCTGTTTTTGGTAAGCACAGCCCACATTCACATAACTTCTGAATAGTGCCTAAATCTTTAGTTAAATCTGAGGTCATGTGTGCAATTTCTGTATTAGATCCTCACTACATGTGCATAACTCAATTCCTAATATGGCCCTTTGGACTAGAACTGGACAAAGGCTTAACAGCCTTTGGTTTGTTTGGGTTCCTGAATGCCTTCTCAGGAGCAGGCAGCTTCTCTGGCTTCTCGGGACACTCGGTGCCTTTTCTAATGGCAGTGCTCACAGACTTTAATGCCTTCTTCAAAGGATTTTCTGTACAGGGGTTGTGCAGCTTTTCTCAATTTAAGCAATGAAATTCAAGCGTTTTTCCAAGAAGTATAGTGAGCCATTTTCCATTATAATGCAGATCAGTGGTTACGGTCCACACTCTCGCATGACTTTGGTGAGACGCAGCTAGATTATTAGTTAATGTTATGCTACCTGTCATTTTTAATTCCCATTATTTTATTTCAATGGTCCAAAGTGTTATAATACCTTTTTAGGCTGCTTGGCACAAACTCTGAATTTCAAGATGTTGTCGATTTCTTTCTTTGCAGAACTTGTAGTATGCTTTCCATGTGTTTGGCCCTTGCTGAAATCTCAGCATGTATCTTTTCATTTCTATGCTTGAAGTAAACATGTTTGGCTATAAATGGTTGAAAGTCATAGAAGGCATCTGCCACCTGTGAATATGCTTTTAAGTCCAAAGCCTTGATCATGTTAACATGGCACTTGCAACTAGACCTGATGTTGGTTCATAGGGAAGGCAGGATCATCTCAGGATCTTTTCACCAACAGTATTTCAGATAGAATATATGAGATCAGGTTTCTAATCTTAACCCTTTAAACTCGGACAGGACACCGGCAACATCATTTGCATAATCCTGTTTAAATAGACAATAGAAACCAATAATAGGTAGCACCTCCATGAAGACATTAACCAAACCACATCAGAAATGAATCCTCCACTGTACTTGCTTTAATAACATTGGGCTTCATTTATCACACTGGATATGAAGAAATATATTCATTAAACATTTGTAGGAGCATTTAAACAAGAATGTGGTATTCCTGAAAATCTATTTAGTTAGTTCATGAGTTTGTGCAAATTTACCTATAATGTAAATCACTAATGTAAACCGCGATTGATCGGCTTCAAATCATACAACTGCTAATGAGTTACTGCAGTTTTATACATGGATTTCACTGTCAAATTTAAACCGCTTATTTATTTATAATATGCTTCAATTTAATGGAAATATTGTGAAATCCAGTCATTTGATATTAATGGTATTAATGATCACCTAGATAGAGTGTAAACATCTTTTCGTTCTCGGTTCTTATGTCAAATTGGTTTTTCTTTTCATTTCACTTCATTCACACATCATTCACCTTTTCTACAATTTGTCTCTATTTGTCTTTTAGCCTTTTCAGGTGCTGTAACACTGCAAAATAATATTTCATTAGCACAGACTTCCGAATCTGAGAAATTTCCTTTCTTTTGCAGTTTTGTCCTCATTATGCATTTTCAGCTCTCTGTGAGATTTTCCTATTATGGAGTTTTGTAGGCATCATTAAATGCAAATAAGCTGCACACACTTTGCACTTTTTGGGTGATTGGCATTCATCAACACCCTCATTAGGACAAAGAAAATCAGCCTCAGTATATCTTGTAAATCTGGTGGAAATTTTTATTTCAGTTTGGCCTACAAATACATTTACATGATTTCATAGGGGAAAAAAAGATAAATGAGGCCTACTGTGTGTACTGTGAAAAAAGCATCGATAATACAAAGCACTGTTAGAAAACTGCACAACTGCAGGAAACATGTTGGGTTTGTCTGCATTTTTTTCGTATTTAAACTTTTGGTCAAGATGGTCTCTGGTAAGAATTCACACAAACCAAAAGTTACAAATGGATACGTTTATGTATATTCTGTGCTGTAGTTCTGTTTATCTGATTAAGTGTGCTTGTTATCACAACAGTAACAACAACAAATAAAATGGCTTTTCACTGTTTGCATAAGGTTACTGTTGGAATTATAATCAAAGAGAGATATTTTCTTGGTTTACAATAAAATTAAGTTATAAACGAAGCTACAACCACTAAGATTTTCCATGCAAGCTGGCCTGGACAAATTTGCAAATGGTGTAGTTCTGCTGGACTTTTGGAAATAGCATGACTACACTTCTCAAAGTTTACCAGAAATTGTAAGAGACAACAGCACACATTCTTGTAATTGTGTCATCAATTTATGAGTCAGTTAGCTGGCAAGACTTGTGAACCACACATTTCATAATCAGTCTAAACTCTCCTCTTAACTGGACTATACGATTAACACAAGCCAGAATTTAACACTCTTTTTAGCAAGTTAGAAATTAGCCTGAAATTTGCTAGGGTAATTGCTTGTGGGGCCCACAGTGGTTCAGCCATGGGATTTGATCTTCTGCTCATTAGCTGATACTCTAAGCTACCATTGGCAATTATTGTATTTCATACAAACTGATACCATGACGTTAGAACACTTTCATCTCATTGGGTGATTTATAGTTTGACTGCAACATTTAACACCTGTTTCTAAATACTATTGTGTTTTTTTATCATGCCAAATGCTTATTTCATTTCACTTAATCATGACTTCATAGGGAGTGCATCTGGAACCCATGTCTCTTTCAGGCACGCTCGTGCAACACAGCAGAATTGCAATTTGCACAAACAGTAACATCCGGCTCACATCAGTATAGTAAATGCATAAAGATGTTGCAATTGCGCAAAAGTACCCACAGAGGTGCTGCGACACAGACATGTTGCGACACTGTGCTCGGGGGAAATGCATGTTACTTCTTCCTCGATTTTTTTATAAGATAATATTTTTCCAGATGTGGACACCCAAGATAAATAGCGGTAGCGGAAAATACACTCCTCTCATTGACGAGTGTGTCAGAATGTTCTGCTACGTGGACCAATGGTGTGATGTCTGGGAAATGGGGCTATGAGGGAAGAGAGAGATAAAGAAACAGACTGAGATAATAGAAATCATATGTGAAAGTAATATGAGGCAGCACAATCAGACCTCCAGAGTGGCACACACTCATCTCTGTTGGGACACACTGACATCCAGTGGTGAAACAAGCCCAACAAAACTTTGAAAGTGTGTTCCCTTTTAATTCCTCCTATTTGCTGTCTCAAGATGTCTGGTTGCTCTAGCCAGACACATGCACAGTGTTCCTGATGGAGATGACATGTAACTTGGTTTTATTATACTTTTATTACATGCTACTTACTGTTTATAATGCTTAAGATGAGACTTGTTGCCTTATCCAGTTAATCACATATATAGTGATGGGTCTGTATTAATAGAAAGTCCTGACCATCAACATGAGGAATGCAGAGAGTTTTGTAATACTCCAGATTAGTAATGGCCCACTGTCAGCACACACTTAATACTATCATCTGGCCCACATAATGCTTTGGAATGAAGGCAATGAACTTGTCTGAATCTAGTTTCCAGAACACAGCCATGTGCTTGATCAGATCAGAAGTTAGAGGTGAGCCACTTTTGGTCCAAATCTAAAGTGGCATCCAAGGATTAGATATAATCGTCTGATTTCTTGCCATTTTATCCCATTATCCAGATGCCATTCATTCATCTTCAGCAACTGTTTTATCCTGGTCAGGGTCATGTTGGGTCTGGAGCCTATCCCGGGAACACTGGGTCCATCACAGGGCACCGTGCACACACCCACACATTCATACATTCGTTCTACCTACTGGTTTTTATGAGATGAGAGGAAATTTGGATAGATTACTAAAAAAATGTAACATGGTAATGGTTACAAACTACATGAGTAGCAATGTAATTACTCAATGAAATTTTATTACCCAAATGACTAGAATATTAATATATTATATTATATTATATTATATTATATTATAATTATAATTATTAACTTACACATGACTTCCTTCAGAAGACTGTAGTTAAGATGTTTTGCTTAACAACTGCTCAGCAACTAGATTCCCTAACTTCAGCTAGCAAGCTATGTTTTTAGTTAGCGGTTCCACTGATGTCTACGTTTAACAGATTTGAAAATAGATACTTCCCATCATCCTATCGTGCTCTGAGTAAAAGAATTTGGTATGATTATAGGCTGTGAATATGTATAATTACATTATCTATGCAGTCACATGTCACATACCATTATTATCCTGAAACATAAAAAGATTATGAAATGAAGCCAGTGCTTCAATTTAGTTAGATTCCTCTCATTTCCCAAGTTAAACTGCATCAGATGGAAAACCTGCAGGCCCTTTTTTTATTTCAGCTGTTCAAATAAAAGAGGCTGCTTAATAGTACTACAGTAGTTAAACAAAAAGAACACTAGAACCTTCCCAGCAAGATGCATGCTGTCTGGAAAATTGCATCCTGATCCTATGTTGCAATCTTAATGGAAAATCTGGCACTTGATTACTCTGTGCAGGTCTGTGGAGCACCTCCCTTTCAAAACAGTAGCTGAAGGATTTATTAAGGACCTTATAAGGCACTGCAGTTTGAAAAATACCATTTTGGTGAATTGGACTAAATGTAAAAGTAATATTTTGAATGCAGAAGAAAATCACAGCAGATTCTAGACCATTGAGTTTCCAATGATTCTTGACTGTTCTTTGATCCTGGCTAAAAACAACTGTGAATTTGCAGTCACTACAACAAGGTTCTGAAACTGTCAACCAGTTGATGTCAGACATTCTTCATGTGCGTCACTTTTTAAGTGAAATTAAAATGCAAGTTTATCTTCTAGATTTTGGGAGTAGTAGTGGCCGCCTCACAGCTCCAGAATCCCCCATTTTGATCCTGAGCTCTCATCTCTGTGGGCTATCACATGTTCTTCCCTTGTTTGTCTTCCCTTGGGTTTCCTCCAGATTCTCCAGTTTCTAGACGTGCATGCATCATGCCTTGTCATGGACTGGAGCCCAACTAGACTGTATTCCTGCTTCATGAATCAAATTGGCTCTGGATCCACTGCAACTCTGAAATTCTAAAAGATGAATGAATGAATGAATGAAAATATCACCTGTACAAGTATTTAGCCCCTTTGTCATGACACTTGAAATTGAGGTCAGGTACATGAGATGTTTCTGCAACAAAGACGTAAATTAAGTTGATTGCACATGATTTGCAAACCCGCACATCTATGTACAGCTGAGAGTGTGCATATGCCCAAGCAACAAATAAGCCATTAGATCAAAGGATTTGTGTGTAGACCCCTGAGACAGAAGTGTGTTGAGGCATATTATTCTGAATGGATGAAGTAATCTTCCTAGAGATGGACAAAAGCCAAAATGAGTTCACCTCAATAACTGTCTGGTTTGGTTCAGCTACCAGATCAGACATAAGAAGACTACAACGAACAGTCTGGACTGCTGAGAGGATTATTGGTGCTCCTTTGCGCTCTCTCTCTCTCTCTCGCTCGCTCTCTCCAGGAACTGTACTCTTCCAGAATGAGGAAACAGGCAGGAAAATTCATTTCAGACCCCATTTACCCTGGCCACAACCTTTTTGAACTGCTGCCCTCTGACCCATGCTACTGAGTACCAGAACATCCAGACACAAGAGCAGCTTTTTCCCACAGACCATCTCCCTCATGAACAGTTAACTGCCTCCAAGAACTGTTTTAATGCATTTTTTTCACTGTGGATATAATTTTATGTGCTATTGTAAATTCCTAAACTCCTATTTATTCTATTACCTGTATATACCCCTACATTCTGCACATTCCATTACCCCTTGCATAGCTGTACATAGCATCTGTACCATGTCTGTTCTGTCTTAAGCTTTATTGTATATTTTATGCATTTTTCATTATTCTTAATTCATATTATTATGTGTCTTGGTGTCATATTTATTTATGTACTGGAAGCTTCACTTACCAAGTCAAATTCCTTGTATGTGTGAGAGTACACTTGGTAATAAATCTTCTTCTTCTTTTGTTAGGGAAATGATGAAGCACCTGAGGGGCATTCTGATGTAATTCCAATGGTTTTTGTTTAGAACCTGCCAGAAGTACCATCTCTGCAATAATCCATCAATCAGACATCTAATGTAGAGTGGCCAGATGCAAGCCACTCCTTAGTAAAATGCACAGTGGTACTTGCTTGGTTTGTGTAAAAATGAACCTAAACAGGATTCAGTGGTCTAATAAAACTAATTTTGAACGCTTTGGGATTACATCTGGAGGAAACCAAGCATCTATACAAAATTCTATTTGAAAGGGTGTACAGTGTAGTTTTTTTGTTTGTTTGTTTGTTTGTTTTTCTAGGGAGCTAGCATCACCTGGTCAAACTCGTTCATCATTCTGTCGACTGTGTGTCAAAATTGACCTAAACAAGATTCTAACATCTAAAAAAAACTTGGTTTTGGCTTGAAGATCAAGCATTACATCTGAAGAAAACAAGGAGCTATCATTACCTGGCCAAGCTCATACCTACAGTGAAGCATGCTTGTGGCAGCATCATTCTATGGATTTGTGTTTCAGCAATGTGACCGAGACACTTATTATGATCAGGGGAATGATGTTGAGTGCTTCTGTAAACATGGTGTTTTTAATTATTATTATTATTTAATACATTTACAATTTACTTTGTGAAAACTTTCATATTTAAAAAAACCCCCACAGTGATCCAGTTTGCAGTAACAAAATAGAGGAATAATCAAAAATACTTTATAAATCCACTCTATATATACATGCATAGAAATACCAGAAAGGGGACTTCCCATCAGCCACTGCACCTCACCTGACCATGCCACATGACTGTGAAATTGAGAACAGGTGCAGACATTCATTACTGTGCAACTATATAAGCCTCATTCTGTCACTGCATCCCTGTGAAGTAATTGCTCAGTTTCCTTTCTGTTCTGTCATTACCAAGTCTTGTTTCCCATATTGCTATTCCGTTTTTTGTTGTTGTTGTTGTTGTTGTTGTTGTTGTTTTTACTTCATTTGTTCCCTGGGTTTTGTACTATGGTTTCTCTATGATATCCTGTTTGCTGATTGCCTGACCCTTTGCCTGTCTTGACTTTGAAGCTGCCTGCATTTGTATGCTGGGCTTTATATATTAAAACTGCTTAAACTGCATTTGCATTCATCTCCTCCTCTCTGTTGTGACAGAACGTGACAAGATCACTTTGTAAAACAATTGTACATGTTGTTTTAAATGTGCTTTTGTGCTTTTAAATAAAACTGACTCTAACATTAAGTGAAATGCAGCAGCAACAATTAAACCAACTCAATCCATACATCAAATCCAAAATAATCATCACCTCAACTGTAATTAAGATTTTGCATGAAGTTTGAGTGGACTAAAAAGTTATGAGTTTGAGTCCCAGGGAGTCAATGTTAGACTCTTAAAAGGCCTATTCCATTAATTGTATTCTGTCTCACTTGTAAGCATACGGTACTGCATATATGAGTTTACAAAATTTGACTTGAGGTCACATTATTGTAAAAAGTTAATGCTTGACTACTTGGAATGTGCATTTGATGACGCCCCAGAAAGGAGGTGGATTGGCTATAGAAAAGACAACCTCGTGAAACTCTATCCTGATTTCATGAAGTGTCAGTAATGTATGATAGATACGTGTTAGCCGGTACTGTGGAACAGGCCATCAGTATTTAAAATCAACCTTGTTGTAATTGGCAGAATGTGGTGATTCATTTTGTAATACCAAGAAGCACTTAAGCTCTTTACCTTTCTATGAACTACCCCAAAATGTCAGATTAATGTTCATTAAATGTAAAATGATTACCTAAACTGTTTCATGAAAGTTCAGACTGAAGAGAGCATGTGTTGCACAGTTAGACCACCATTTTGCTATTGCACTGAATGCTCTACATTCCTCCAGTTCTCCTCCACCAAATAGAACCTGCGGGAGATAAGTTTAAGAGCAGCTCATCAACCTTCTTCATGCTTAATCTCCAAATTACAACTGACAAATAAGGAGTGTCCTGACCATACTGACCATGATTTATGTAGCACCATCACTTATTTGACATATCTGCACAAGTTCTTTTTTTTCTTACCTTCTTTCATATTTTGTTTGTCTCGTACCATAAAACAAACATGTGCATGCCATTCTCATGAACAGCACTATAAAATTCTCCTAGGCATCCTCCCTCTCTTTTTGAACTTCCTGAGCAAAATGCAAACCAGTAACCCGGTATACGGTACATATTAAGATTGAGGCTAATGAAAGCCCCAATCAGCAGTACAGGCCAGCATTAAGCACTAGTGCAGCATGCTGAATAAACCCAGTAAAGCATCTAAAACATATAATAATATGCTAAACTCTGATGTCAGCCTGGATCAGAGCTACACAGCTTTGGCAGATTCTACATGGGCTTTCAGTCTTAAACAGTAATAAAATAAATAAATAAACGAGTAGTTAGGTCCACTAATTCTCTGCAGTGACTACAGTTACCAAAACATTTAGAGGTTTTAAGACATGTTTCTCCCAACAACACTGACACACTGAACTCAACGTGAGCAAGCAAGTAAACGTCTTCCTGTCAAATTAATGACAGATTAATTAATTTTTTTTTTTTTTTTTTTAATTACAGAGCTCCCTGCAATTTTAAGCACTCAGGCTGACATAAGTTCTATGACTCGAGGGCAAAAATTCATCAGGTCCAAACCTGAGCTGGAGTCGGAGCCTGGCAGCCCCTTTCTTACATACACACACCAAAGCTTTGCATTCACATTAATAGAAGGTGAAGAAGGAAATCTGGGGGCAAATTTCCTTTAACACGTTTCTACTAGGAAATTTTTACAGTCCTAAATGAACTTACAGGAAAGAATTTGAGTCACTGTTTTCCACCTTAGCTTGATTATATCAACTAAACAATACCCCAGAGTTAACTGTAACCTCTTGTAAAATTCTGCACTTGCCTGGAAACCCCATACAACCAAGCACTCATGCAGAGTGTTAGGATTTGGGTGAATGGTGGGGGTAAAGTTAGTGTAAAATATTTTGCTGGACTGAATTGTAGTGTTCTTCGCCAGTAGTGAGGTACTAGCAGTCGAGGAAAGAGATGTCTTTATTACCACTAACCACCTGCAGCCAGACATCTCAATTTTTCCTTCCCTTCCACTTGCATGATTTTGCTTTTCCTGCTTTGTTCTGTCTTGGCTAAAATGAGGAAGGATCTAACTTGATCTAAAGAACTTTATGTCCATTTAAAATGCAGACCTCCAGCATCTGATGGCAATTGGTAACGATTTACTGAGAGATGTTGGGCAGACATAGATAGCTTAGTAAGATATCCAAGGTCTCATATTTTACTGCAGTCCCCACAAGCTCTTACATCATCCTGTGGCACTCGTCCTTGTTTTGAGTCTTTTCAGTGTGGACGGAAAGATCTGGAAGGAGAGTTTTGATACTGGTAAAACTAGACAGCTTCCAGACATTGTCTCAGCAGCACCTCACAAAAGTGTTCTTTGCATAAATTGCACATGGAGTGGAAGTGATTGTGACAATCCTCTCATGCCTTACTCAAACAAGACTCACACGGGAAGCTAACATGCCAGTTCATTCAGGAAGCATAAATGTCTTAATTACTTTCCAATGACAGCACATCCTAAACTGTTTTATTGCTCTTATACTACAACAATGTGCCAACCATTAAGATTTTTCATTTAATAAAAAACGGCATGTTACATAAATAGCCATTTGTAGTTAAATTTGATCATGTAGAACATCCGTGAGACACGTTAGTTCCTGTTATATCTTATGCTATAGCAGCTCTCTTGAAATTAATAAGACAACAAAAAGCAGCTTGTCGTGTTACAGAAAAACTGTAAAGTCCTCCACCCTGAAGAGTCCCACATGGAAGAAAACTTTGAGTGTTACAAAATGCTGACACAGGGGACTCCTCACAGAGTTTCCTTAAAGAAAACTTTACTATACCAATAAATATTGAGTTTACTTCATTAAATAACACTTTAAAAGAATAAATTCTTATTAGGCTGAATTTATATGCAGTCTCCACCATACACATCCCTTGAAATGAGAAGTTACTATAGAAATTATAATGTATTAGAAGAGTGCAATAATACGGTATAAATCTGTCATTTGAATTACCATCAGCTGTCAGAGCTGCTGAAGACACAAAGGTCTTATGGTTTCTCATAAACTAAAAATTTTTATCACATTTAATCTTCATGAAATCATTACGCTTGTTCTATTTAATCCCCGCCATTGTTGTAGTAATATGCTCCAATAGTTTTATTTCGTTGTTATTTTTGTATTGAAAATAAAGTGTTAACACATTGAAAAGTCTGAAGGAAAATTTTCCAATCAGGATTTTTATTCTATGTTGTCGAGCTAGACACAGCCAAGCTTACCTACCCATTGGTTAGGACTCAAGGATCTGTTGATCTAAAATTGTATTCTTACTGATCTACACATTGATGAACATTTTACCACCAGTTTATATTCAGGCAATTTCAAATTCTGTATAAAAACTGGTAGATCAAAATCCCACTAGAAATCCATGATGTTATTGAATAACGGGTTTTTAGACTTAATTTATTAGAACTTTTTGGATTTGTGAACTTGAAGAGATGCGGTTGATCTTGACGTGTGAGGAACTTTCCTTAAATATGGGAATAAATCTTCCCACACCATGGAATTCAGATCTTCAGTGGCAGACAGCCTTCAGGCATCACAAGAACATGTCTACTACAAGTCCAGTCATAATGGTTATCCAGTAGTACCATCTGTAGGCTCTTATATTTAATGAGTGGAAAATAGGACCTCAGGCCTTGTTTATGTAGCGTTTCTATGGAAAATGTTCGAGAACCATACCAGCTACTGGAAAAGCCATAGACCAATATGTATTTTTTTTAAAATGCTGATATGGTGAATGCTGATACTAGGAGTTTTCGAAGTAATTGAGAGACAACATGAGTTCTAAAATGTTAAGAGGTCAATGCTTACATTACATTTATATGTATTCATTTGGCAAATACTTTTATTCAAAGTGGTTTACAATTGAGAGTGCAGTATAAGCAGTACTATTCAACAAATCAAACAGTTGAGATTTAAGGGCCTTGCTAAAGCACCCAACAACTTTCCTCAGAACATTAACCAATGAGCTACCACTGTTCGAATAAAAGGTAAAATGAGGGTCAAAATAAATCCTAACTGTTTACATTTCACTGGGGATTTTCCTGCTCTTAAGAAAAATACATTAAGATAAAATGTGGTAAACCAGATATCCTTATATAACAGTAACAGTGAAAACAAATAAAACTGTTCTTTTCTGAAGAAAGGGATTTTATCACCTTTGCCTGTGCTGATAAAATGCAGTTATGCCTTGAAAGAGGACACTTTACTGTGGCTTTAAAATTCTGGGATCACTGGCGGGCAAATAACATTTTAAGTGCCATGGACATAGTGAAACTATGAAACCATGCTGTTATGATAACACTAGTGATATAAACATATCCAAATGCATTTGGACATTATGATAAAGTCTTATTTGGGCTTATCCCAAATAATCAATGTCCTACACCATCACAGGGAACAAAAACACAAGCAGAAAGCAAGGAAATTTTTGAAACAAGAAGCAATATTTTATGGTTCAACACTAAAGTAAAACTGAGACAGGTGCTAACAATGATCCAGTGG